>NW_012267220.1:9922697-9989097 GCF_000151885.1 Dipodomys ordii | reverse complement strand
GTGTGTGTGTGTGTGTGTGTGTGTGTGTGTGTGTGTGTGTGTGTGTGTGTGTGTTGGTAGAGACTTAAACTCAGATCTGCATGCTGTCATACATGGCTGACACTTGAGCCATGCTTCAAGTCCAACATTTCACTTGTTAATTAGAGATAGAGTCTCACAGATTTTTCTGCTCACTCTGGCTTTGAACCATAATCCTCCATATCTCAGCTTCATAGTAGCTAGAATTGCAGACATGAGCCACTGTCCCCAGCTTGATCCCACTTAAATTTTTGTTGCAGATGTTTTGTTTAATTATTGAGAGAAAGATTACTGTTGAATTCATTTACAATTACTTCCAATTAAATACATTTTTACACATTTGTTATACACATGACAGAACTGTATATAAAACAGTGTGATGCTATCTTTAAAATAAACACCTTTCAGGCAATTGAAGCTCTCTATTTTTCTGGAGAGGTACAATTGCACTGTCTCACACAATGTTAACATTGACTCTATAAAAGAGGCATACAGCATATATTTTTCTTCAGAGTCTTTTATGCATCAATTTGCTTCCATTTTGTTGATGTTGACAAAAGGAAGTAATTGTATTCAAATTTTCCTTTAATGTACCAATTTTAAAGAGGCAAACGTGCAGACTGCTGACGAAGCTTTTATAAAGACCTTCTCAGCAGGCCTCAAAAAATACATCATATCACACATTCCTTGGCTTTCTTGCAGTGTAAATATGCTGGCTTATAAAAACTTTTCTAGATTAAAGGAATTCACCCTATCACAAAAATGACAACTAACAAAGGAATCAATGTATCTTTAAAATTTAAAATAATTAAAATTAAAATTTAAAATTAAAATAATTAGCCTACCAACTTTCCCTCCACTTTCAGGTATAACAAGGTTCAGCATTATTTTCTTAGCTACAAGAATTTCTTAAAACTCTAAGACCACACTTAGTGTCCTGGAACCCACAATCCTTGATTCTAGAGAAATAATTTCCTATAATTGAATCCATTCGGTATTTTATTGTAGCAGCCCTAGTTGACTAATAGAATTATGTATTCCCTTTGCTTAAATTTATTCTGAATTTAATATTGCCATATTTTGTTTATGTCAAATTGTACTTTAAAAATGCATTTGATAAAGATATGAAATATAATTAAAATAATCTTAACTATAAAATAGGCTAACTTGTTTTCTCACAGGGACATTTTGAAAGCTTTTTTAAAAATATAGTTAAAACACAAATCATGTTAGATTGTAGCACTGAGTATACACTTTGAAATAAATCTAAGAAGTAGATTGTTAGGCTTAATTAACTTTCTTCTGTTTACAACGATCCTTGATAAATTGCTGTCTCTTTAGACAGCAAACACATGTCATGTGATTAATATGTCTGGGAAAATTTAAGTGATAGTTTATTAATTGTGACTTGGAGGGTTTTAAGTAAAACTTGTTCAGGCAAAGTAAAGCCAATGCCTATGATATTGCTCAAGCCGGAAATAGTCATCTGTCTTCAATTAATTTATAATTTGATCAGTCAGGCAAATTATGTAGGAAATGAGGTATTTCTTATATCAGGCAGTAATAAAAAAGACTGGTCGAGATTTTTTTTCAAGGAATCCGCTTAAATTTACATTTTAATTAATGTGTTCAATTTAAAACCAACCTCAGTGTTTTTCAGAAAGCTTCTTAAAGTCTGGAGCTTGGTTTACGTCTGGTTTATGCTTGTAATCCTAGCTTCTCAGGAGGCTGACATCTAAGGATTGAGGTTCAAAGCCAGCCCAGGCAGAAAGGTCCCTGTGAGACTCTCCAACTAACCACTCAAAAACTGGAAATAGAGCTGTGGCTGAAAGTGGCAGAGTGCTAGCCTTGAGCAAGAGCTCAGGGACAGCAGACAGCGCCTAGGCCCTGAATTTAAACTCTAGGAACCGCCCCCCCCCCCAAATAAATAAAAAGAAAAAAAGAAACAGAAAAAGCTTCTTGTTTTCTTTTTTTTTTGTCGGTCGTGGGGCTTGAACTCTGGGCCTGGGCGCTGTCCCTCAGCTCTATCAGCTCAAAGCGAGCGCTCTACCACTTCAGCTACAGCGCCACTTCCGGTTTTCTGGTGGTTTATTGGAGATAGGAGTCTCACGTTCTCTCCTGCCCAGGCTGGCTTTGAACCGTGATCCTCAGATCTCAGCCTCCTGAGTAGCTAGGATTACAGGCGTGAGCCACCAGCACCCGGCAAGCTTCTTGTTTTCTGATAGCTAATTTATACAGTAGATAGACTGACTAAATCTCAAGCAACAGCTTGTGAAATTTAGAAAGATAAAAGATGCCCAGTTGAAGATCATAGTGGTGAAAATGTGATTTTTCAATAATTTCTTTACACTATTCAAAGTCGTTTTTCTAAAAAAAAAATCAAAATGTAGCCTTATGCTAGTGACTTACCTCTGTAATCCTAGCAACTCAGGAGGCTGAGATCTGAGGATATCTGGCCAACCTGGGCCAGAAAACCCTTGAGATTCTTATCTCCACTTAATGTCCAAAAGTCTGGAAGTGGAGCTGCAGCCCAAGTGGTAGGGTTTTAATTACTGAGATGTAACTAATTAATCCACTCATACCAAGAAATGTCTTTTGTTTCCAAGTTTTGACAACTCTATTGCTTCTATGAACATCAATATTTAGGTTTTGTGTAGACATTTCATTTTAATATCTCTAAGATTACAGCAATGCCCTTTTACCATTCCTGATGTAAATTTTATTTCTCTTCTTAAAAACACTTTTCAAGGAATTTGCAAATTTTAATGGTCTTTACAAAAGAGCAGCTATTGACTTTATCTCAATGATACATCTGCTTTGTATTTCACCCTTTCATTCTTTGTAATACTTCCTCTCTTAGATATTCTTTAAGCTCAACTTGTGATTGCCTAGCTTCTCAACAAACATGCCTGGATCATTAACTTCAGTCTTACTATTTTATTTGTTTTCATTATAGCATGTTACGCATACAATAAATTTGATAAATCTTCTATCCTAACCATTTTGTTAAACATGAATTTCAGTAGTATTACCATTCATGTGCAACACTGTGTATATTGACAAAACTTTTTCATTAAGTAAGGGAAACTAAGCCCACTACACTCTTGTTTGTTTCCCCTTCTCCCAAGCCTTAGTCAAGCATCTTGCTATATTCTGGATTTTTAAAAATAACTTTGATTACTTTATATATTTCTTATAAATACAATCACATAGGATTTTTCTTTGGGGAACTGCTTTATTTCATTTAGCATAAGAATCTTTCAAATATGTGGTATATCACAAAACTTTTTTTTTCTTTTTTAAAGTTGATATTCAATTGTATGTTCATACCACATATTCTTTAATCACTTATCTGTTGATGGAATTTGAGATTCATCTAACTTTTTATTTTCTAGTTTTATTTTCAACTTCAGTAGTAAAGGTGTTGATTGACAACTTTTTTGCTTTCAAGTGTTTTTGCTGCTGTAATAGCTCTGTGAGTACTGGCTTCAATATATCCCATAGTTTGTGCATGTGTGTTTGTTTTCATTTGTTTCAAACTCTCTTATGATAGTTTTGTGTGTATTGTTTACTTTTTACATATTTTTGGATTTTTCTCTTCTTTCCCTTTGATTTCTAGCCTTATTCTACTATAGTCAAAAAGATACTTGATATGATGTATATCTTTTTAAACTTTGTTGAGATCAGTAGGAGGTGAATCTTGGAGAAATTTCCATGTGTAGTTGAGAAGAATGTTTATTGCTTACTGATTTGTTGTCTAACTGACTTATCTATCATCCAGAGTAGAATGCTAGATTTTTAGTAGAACGCTAGATTTTTCTTCTTTTGTTGTATTATTATGTATTGATCCCTTCAGAATTGTTAAGGTTTGCTTTAGGTGCTTTGATGTTAAGTATTTACATATTTACATTATATTTCATTTAAATTGAGGATTTTATCATTATATAATTACCTCTTTGTCTCTTTTTTGGTAGTTTTTAAAATAACACTTATTTTTCTGATACAAGTGTGGCTACCCTGTCTCTCTTTTGGTTATCATTTGCGTGGAATATCTTTTTTATCTCTTAACTTTTAGCAAACAGTAATTATTCAGATTAATGTCCTAAATCTAAGGAAAGTCTATTATAGACAAAGCATCCTATACAGTGTTTCCTATGTCTTTCCTGTATCTTTTGATTTTAATGCAGTTACCTACTCTCATGTTATTTATTTGTTTGTTTGTTTTCAGTTTCTTTGTTCCTTTCACTTTCTCTTATACTTCTTTGAGGTTAGCATTTTTTTTTTTTTGAACTCTGGGCCTGGGTGCTGTCCCTCAGCTCTTCAGCTCAAGGTCAGCGCTCTACCACTTGAGCCACAGCACCACTTCCAGTTTCCTAGTGGTTTATTGGAGATAAGAGTCTTCTGCCTGGGTTGGCTTTGAATTGTGATCCTCAGATCTCAGCCTCCTGAGTAGCTAGGATTACATGCATGAGCCACTGTCGCCCTGCTAGGATTACTTTTTATTCAAGGGCCTTGAGTGTTTTCATTTTCTCTTTTGTGTATCTATCACAGATTGTGCATGTGTGTGCCAGAAACAGACAAAAAGAGATAAGGTTCACATTGAATAACTTATGGCTATATTTGCTTGCTTTAGCTAGTAACAGTTTAATTTTAATCACAAACAGCAACTTTAATTTTAGAAAAATATTAGCTCTATATTTCCACTAATGCTTTATGTGGTTGTATTTATGAGATTTGTGCTTTCTATGTTTATGTTCATTTATACTTGAAGAAAGCCTTTCACAACTTGTTGCAAGGCAAGGGTAGGGGTCAATTTCCTGAGATTTGTAGTTGCTGCTATTTTGTTTTGGCTTTACTTATTAATTTAATCCAGAGAAGTCTTAATTTCTTTTTGATTCTTGATATATGTGTGAAGAATTATTGCAGAATTTAAAATATATCAATCAACTCCTTCCTGGCCTTAATGATTTCTATTAAGAATTCCACTGTCTTGTTTTTCTTGTAGGTGTATTTGATGTTTGTGATATGCTAGTGCTATTTTCCTCGAATTGCATTGAATAACTAACCCACCAACAATTGATGACAACCTTGCAACTTCTACTTCATGATAGCTTTTCAAATATTAGTACAGATAGCATCTCTGGTGTATAGCTTGATGAAAATAATGCTAGTGAATAGTTTTGTGTGTGTGTTTTCTTTACCAAAACGCTTTAATACTGTACTGGTAGGGAACTTTTGTACTGGAGTACAAAAAAAAATTAAAGTACTGTTAGTGTGAAGGGATTTGCTGCATATAAGAAACAGAATTTATGGGAATTCACTCTTTTTTAATTTCAATATTAAATGTGGTTTTTCCCTAAGACATTTTAAAAAATACTTTAGTTCATGTTAACTAATTTTATTTTAGAGACTTCTCAACTTACCCAGTTCTTCTGTTTCTTTGCCCAAGTTAATCAAGAAATGCTATGGACTTTAGAATAAGTTAAGGAGATATTTACCATAATATTTTTTTCAGTCCTGAGGCTGTCACCTGATAGAATCATTTTCTCTTCCCAGAAAACTATAACTTTAAAGTACACCTCAACTCATTATTTTTTGTTTTATGAATATCTACTTTTGTGATGAACTGGGGACCTTTTTAAGTCATAGCTTTGTCAGATACAGTTTTTGTCAACTAGTGATTATTTAAAGATGTTTTTAGAATTAGAGAAAAGAAAGAATAGAGGCAATGTGATCAATGAAGACATGAGCAATCAGAAAGGAAGATGTGAACTAATAGGGATGGCAGCCATAGCACTATTTTGAGAGAAATAAAAGAACTTAGAACCTGGAAACCAATGTGGACTGTGAAATGAAGAAGAAAAACATCCTATTTGATGTTTTCACTGCAGCTGAACCAAATGAAAAGCATGGGACAAAGAATACCAAGAGTTTGGTGCTTGTATGCCAAAGTGGATGGAACTGATTGTGTTTGTGTATTGTGTTAGGATAGTTTCATGCTTCAAGAAACAGAAGTAAACATAGGTCAGTTTTACTAGTAGGATTTTATTCTAAGAATGTGATGAGAATTAAGGAAGTAGTAATGGGAAGACTTTTCTATGTACGGTGCCATACTGGCAACCTGTATCTCATTGTCTTGGCATGAGACTTTGTTCTTTTCTCCAATGCTGTTATTCCTCTTTGATAAATTCTGTGAGAACACTGGTCAGGCCACTAGTACAATCCTTTACTTGTATCCATTGTTTTCGTGTAAATTTGTGGTTTATGAATGTTTGTGGCTTTGGCTCTTGGTTATAATCTCAAATTACCTTATGGTCTCCACTCTGTGGGTCTTTTGAGATGATTCTGGTCTCAGCTTTTGACTCACTCTTTGCCAGTATGATTTTCTAGCTTCCTTCTATTCCACAGCTATTAAATCTTAAGTTACCAGAAGACAAATTTTATACAAACCTAGTTCTTCCTGAGCAAGTTTTTGTTTTTCAGCAATACTTTTATATGAGCACACCTGATTGTATGATATGTCAAACTTTGTACTTAAGGTTTTCCAGCATCATAAAATGGTTTCACTTGGTGGTGCATGCCCCTTTAACAAGTCCTTATTGAGAGCATGATATAAGCCAGTCTACAAAGCACTGAGATACAGGAAGCAGAAAATGGGAAATTATAATTGGTCAGGCAAGTCAGAAATGTAGTTATTCTACAGTAAAGAAAGTGCTAAAATCAATGTGAAAAGTAACGACTCAGAAAGTACAGAAAGAGTGATTATGGGCACACAGAGGAAAAAGGAGCAATTATAAACTTGGTGGTATTTGAACCTCGGAGAGTGAATAAGAGGAAACAGGACATCACAGGTGAAGACCACATGTGTTCTTCTGCATTCTTAGCAATTCTCCTTTGATATCGCTTTAGCTCCTATAAATTGCTTCTTCTATAAGGGAGCAATTATCCTTTCATATGATATAAAAAAGAAAGCTTTTGTGGAGATAAATAATCTGAAAAATGACAGATAAATGTCATAACCTTTTATACCACTTTAAAATGCTCTTCCTATTTCGACGAGGCTAGAGTTATTTTAGGTGGCAAAATACAGTGTCTGTAAATGGGAATGTCATTTAAGTTTATCATTTTAACAACCTTACAAACAATAACAACTCTCTTGACTATGTCCTAATTTTATATCAGCAAATAGAAAAAAAATCTACTTTTTCACAACTGTTTCTATTGTAGAATCTGAATTTATGAATTTTAGAAGACTATTCATAAGTTTGAAAGTCTTCTGAAATTCTATTTTAATTTATAAGTTTATTATTTTGGAGTCAATATTCATAAAATTAAAGACTTGTGATTTACCCTGATATAATTTTTTACAATAGAAAAAAAAAGAAATACTCTTTTGAGCTTCTTTGTTTAATGCTGGTACTGGAGCTTGAACTCAGGACCTAGAAGTTGTCCTTTGGCTTTTTTGCTCAGGGCTAGCTGTCTATCACTTGGGTCACAGCTCCACTTCTGATTTTTGATGATTAATTGGAGATAAGAGTCCTATGGACTTTGGAGTCTGAGGTGCCTTTGAACTGCAATTCTCCGATCTCAGCCTCCTGAGTAGTTATGATAACAGGCATGAGCAATTGATGCCAGGCTCG
Organism: Dipodomys ordii; assembly: GCF_000151885.1. Classification (NCBI taxonomy): domain Eukaryota; kingdom Metazoa; phylum Chordata; class Mammalia; order Rodentia; family Heteromyidae; genus Dipodomys; species Dipodomys ordii. Next base: position 9,981,439 of record NW_012267220.1, on the reverse strand, counting down.
AGAGTTTCTTTATGTATTGCAGTATGTATCATGATTGTAATAATTTGATAAGCAATTGTTTATTAAAAACCAATTATTTTAAGAAGGAATTTTTGTAAGGCACAGAGAATCTTAAGTCCCATGACAGGAAGATGAAGAGGACCAAAATTCCTCAGCCAACATCTTGTGTCATTTTTTCATCTTCTCACCTCTTCTGAGGAAAGTTCTCAAACAATCCAGCTGTTCTCTTTTCTTATCAAATTGCCAGCTATGTTCTAGAAATGAGAGGAAACATGTTATCAACATTTATTAAAAGCTTTACTGTATGTGATCTCACATCTCAAGGGAAAAATATCTAAATGAATATATATATATATATATATATATATATAAATTGATCTCAGAATTCAGATGTCCATCTGGATTCTGCAAGTTTAAGCATACTAGAATTTTAGCGTCTGACTGTTTCCCACTTAATGTAAGTGAAAGTCCACCAGGAATAAGAAACCTATTTTAGTTAATGATAATACTAGCTACCATAATACATGAACCACAAAGACTCAGTAATTTAACATATGTATACTTTGCATATACACAAATTCTAAGTAAGTATGCACTTTGACATACAACTCTCCCTAAGTACTGACTCTAGGACCCAAACTCCCTCTATTTTGTGACCGTTTTCAATATTTGTTAGAACATTGCTTTGGTTGCTATGCTCGCTGTTTCAATCCAGTGAAGAACAACAGACATAGAGAGACCCAGATTAAGAGTCTGTAAGTAACTGGGTCTAAGCTAATACATGAAGGGGAAGGACTGTTAGTATATATAGATATAATAACAGAAGAGGGAAGCTAAAGTCAATGATGGACAATTCACAAACATGAAAATAAGATAAAATCTTGTCATTTGCAGCACCATGGATGAGCCTGGAAAGGATAATGTTAAGTGAAATAAGCCAGACACAAAAACAAATGCCACAAATTCCATGATCACATATGGAATGTAAACCAACCAAGCTCATAAAGTTGAAAGCAACATAGTGAAGCTGAGGAGGGTCATGGAGAGTAGAGGTCACAGAAAGATTGCTTAATTCGTACAAGAATCACGGCTAATTAGGAGGAATAAGATGGTATTCTATTACCAGCTAACTAATTGTAGTTAACACTATTGTATCACATAATTTAAAGTATCTAGAAAAGAGCATTTTGAGAGGATGCATAACCTAAGCTACCTGAATTCATCACCCCACAAATATAAATGTTAGGAAGCTATAGACTCTATCCTATTATGTAGCACAATTATTATCTGTTAGGTTTAAAAGGTTTGAGGGGGAAAACTCATGCGTTACATAGTAGCTGAAAAAGTTATGAATGAAAGAGAGTCATATTACTTAGCCATGCCATCTCCGTGCTCAGGATGTGTTATAAATAATAAACACGGAGGGGCATGGCTTAGTATCATCTTTAGATAACTGGGTATTGGATTTATAGGGAAAATGTCTGGTGTTTAAAATTTTTTGAATGTTCTAGTGAGGGTCAATGAGCAGAGTCTGAGCATCTGGAGATTGATCTGCAATCTTTCATCCTGACCTAGACCTTAGCCCTCTGCACTTGGCCTTGGAGGTGGTGGGTGGGTTCTGTCTGCTCTTCTGACTTTCCCTCCAGAGTGAACCCTCCATAGAATGCTGTAGATCAGGCTGGGAAGGTGGCTCAGTGGTAGAGTGCTTGCTTTGCACGCATAAGGCTCTGGGCTCAATTCCTCAGAGCACTACATAAGCAGAAAAAGCCAGAAGTGGTGCTGTGGCTCAAGTGGTAGAGCGCTAGCCTTGAGCTGAAATGCTAAGGGACAGTGCCTAGGCCCAGAATCCAAGGCTGTAAGGTCTAAGTGCAGACATCACTGCTACAATTGAACATGAAAATTTACCTTCTAATTCTTCCTTATAAATATGAAGGAAATACCCTCAGAAAGTCTCTTGATTCAAATTTGTTTCAGTGCTGCCCTTCCCAAATGTAAGTGGGAAGACAGAAAATCAAAGAAGACAAAGAGAGAAACAGAAAGAAATGGAGAGTAATAATCAGAAACACGGAGAGATATACACACCGAGGGAAACACAGAGACACTTGGAGATAGCAAAAACAGAGAGGGAAGGACACACACACACACACACACACACACACACACACACACACACACACACACAGAGCAACAAAGAGAGAAGCCAAGTGCTCATACTCATATCACTGTACTTACACTCCCATCAATCTTACTAGATCCGGAACTGATAGATCCAATCCTAAACAAACACAGTAAGGCTTGAACCTGAAAATTTCTAACTTAGACTCTTATTTTTAAAATGACAAGTGTGGCTTCACATATGAAATCAAAGTAAAATTCTTTGTATATATGTATATAGGTATATGTGTTTATGTGTGTGTGTGTGTATGTTGACCTTTACAATGTTTTCAATTTGAATAAACAAAGTTTTAACACTTAACTGCAGAATACATAGAAAAAAAAGTGTCTATAGGGTTTGGTGACACAATTCAATATATACAGAATTAATGTAGTGTGACTGGGGGTTTAAAGGGCAGGGAAGTTTCCTGTATTTCTTTTTAAATAGGATTTAGAAAGGTTTAGCAACAAATTCCTAATGAGCTTTGTATTTTTAATATTTGTCTCAACCATGGCATACTATTTATGTGAATTCAATTTAGTTAATATTGTGCTGTATTGTAATGGAAAGTTTATAACAGGAAAACTTAGTCTTGTTATAAAGGACTACTTTTAATATATTATATGAGATGATTTTTCCTGTGTTTAATTTGCCCCATTGTCCTTGACAGAAGGCTATCCATTTTAATAGTGATGATTAGCCAAATACATTTCCATAAAATATAATGTGCCAATCTGTCCTCATTTATTTTTATTAGGATGGATTTGGTTTCTCATTCTTCTGTGTTTTTCCTTCCTGACCCTATCTGCTTTCATAAAGTCATTAACTCTTTTCTTATTGTTGAAAGATTTCCATCCATTCAGGTAAGATGTATTTTCAATGTTTTTGTTTCTTGAATGTAATATTTCAAATTATCCAAATTACCCGTGTGAGTATCAATATTAGGGGCAAAGAGATTTCCAAAACAACCCAAGAGACAATATATCTTTCTAAAAATGTAAAATTAATGCTATTTATCTTTACTGACAGAACACTTGTGGGAAAAGCCTAAAAAAGTAAATAATATTTTTAGAGGATTGTATTAGAAATCCCCTATCATTACGGAAGATGTAGCTATTATGAATAATGGGATCATCTGAAACAAAACTAACATTTTTTAGTGGAATTCAGACATTTAGAAGTTCCCATAATTTTAGAGGTATAATTTGTGTAGGAATTTGTCTTTATCTCTTTGGCAAAGACTGAAATACAGAACTAATTTGTAGAGTTGGTGTCCTTGAAATAAAATTTTGACATGTGAAAATTGTGAGTAATAACTGGGAAAAAATGAGAGAAAAAGTGATACTTTTCAAAAAGAAATGTATTCATTACCTCACTTATGTAACTGTGCCCTCTATACATCCCCTTTACAATAAAACATTTTTAATTTATAAAGTCTTAAAAAAAACTGTAGTACAAGTCGTTATGTCGAAAACAAACTTTACAACTTTGGGGGGGTATGGGAAGGGATGGGAGGGGGAAACAAAGGAGGAGGCTACAATGCTTGATAAGAAATGTACTCATTGTCTTGCCCATGTAATTGTAACCTCTCTGTACAGTATTTTCACAATAAAAAAACTGTAGTCAGTGATTTGTTTTGTTTCTTTTCATGTTCTTCCCCCATGGTATAACCTCTGTTGCCACTGTATTTGATTTCGGTGCCCTGCATCTTGTATATCCATTTTCTAATTTAGGGAGGGGAAGGGAAATAAAAAAATACTGGAACAAGGATATGGGTTGACCCACTGTACCAATGAGATATACAGACACTATGTTGAAAATGAACTTAACAACTTTGCCTGTGGGGGTGGTGGAGGAGTTGGGGAGGTGAGGCAGGAAGGGATAATAGGGGGAAAACAAAGGGAGGGATAACAATGCTTGATAGGAGATGTACTCATTACTTTACTCATATAATTGTAACTAACCCCTCTGTATAGTATCTTTACAATTAAAAAAAGAAGAAAAGATTTTAAAAATTTTATCTTAGTTTCTTCTTTGGACTGTTGGCTTTACTATGTCTCAGATACTGGAACATTGTCTAACTTTTCAAATAAGCTAAACATGTAATAAACATAATTATTCTGATAACACTCTTGTATTACATTCCTTCCTTGTAAAGCACATTTCTTCTATAGAATTTGCACCAAGTATGTTTATATACACATATGTTCAGACATTATGAGTGGTTAATTTACATGCATGTGGACAATATATGTGAAGAAATATTTTTGGCTTTTATAGAAGTTGGCTTTTACTTTAAAAAATTATCATTAAATAGTTGTACAAAGGAACTGCCATATAACAAAGTACTTTATGAATACAATGCATCTTGATCAATATCACCCCTTTTAACATTCTACCCCAACCTTTCCCTCTCCACCCCTTCCTTGATTCTTCTTAATTTATAAGATATACACTGAATTCTTGACTATATTTTTCTACCTCTTATTCTCTTCATTCTTCTACCTCTTTCTCCTTGACCCCAAACTACCCCCTTTCCAGTATCTACTTTCTGGTGTTTACTTGTTGAACTTTGATCTTGAATTTTCCTTTGAATATGATATATTTCAGTTAATACATTTATATACACTTTCATACCATCCAATGTATTATACGTTTATAAGCTAAACCAAGCTTCTATATCCTTTGTCTCTCTGAGCCTACTGACTTCACTTAACATGATTTTTTCAAGGTCTTTCCATTTCTTTATTAGTGGTAAAGTATGATTCTTTCTAATGGATGAGTAAAATTCTATTGTGTATATACACTACATTTTCTTCATCCATTCATCCACTGAAGGACATCTGGACAGATTTCATACTGTAGTTATGGTGAATAATGCTGCAGAGAACATGGTTGTGCTGGTGGCTTTACTGTATCCTAGTTTGGAATGTTAACTGTTGTGTTATTTAAATCTATTAATTTTATGTTATTTAAATCTGTTGAAAAGGCAGAGCATCATTTTTCCCTTTATCTGTTGCCCTCTCTCCCACTCTTTTTGGTGTGTATTTTTGAGGATCCAAACCAAGAACTTACATGCTAAGTAAATACTCAGCCACTAATCTACAGACCTGCTCTACTGTAGAAGCTTTAAAATACTTTTATTAGGAAATAATGAAAGTTGGTTCTGTAAGTTGTTTTATACTAACACATCAAAAACAAATATGTTTTCTATGCTGGAAAATATAGACTAGATGAATGTTCTATCTTCTAAAAAGCATTATAAGCTACAAAGGAAAAGAGCTTATGAAAGATATAGATATTAAGCACCAAAAGAGGAAGTAAATTTTGCAGAGAAACATTCAAGAGAGAAATAAAATTACTGTGAAATATACTGAAGTATGTCACAAAGGAATACATACATGACAAACATGAGTGTTTATGAGTTGTTATTCTGAGATATAGTTTTACAGGAACTTATCACAGGGGCCATCTTTCTGTATTTATTACATTTTTATCTTCAAATAGAGATTCACAAGAATTTGCAAGCACCTGTGGGTGTTTTGGCTAGTTTTTCCCAATGGTTACATCTTCAGTAATTATACTACCATATTAAACCCAGAAAATTGATATTGGTACAATATGTGTATATAGGTTTATTCCATCTTATGTCAATTTGTGTAATAATCACATCAATAAAGAGACACAACTATTTCATCACAGGGTATTTCTGTAAAACCCCTTTATGGTGACTTTTTCTTGTTTCTGTTCTCTGACTATCACTCATTGAGAATATAATTCAAATCAAATCATATTTAATCATTTGAGAACAACATTTTTTTCTCCACTCAGAATAATGCCCTTGCATTCACCTAAACTGTTGCATATATCTATGAAGTCTTTTCTTCTGCATAATTTTCTATGGTGTGCAAATAACAGCATGCATTTAATTGCTTATCTATTGTAAGACATTTTCATTATTTTAGTTTTGAATGACAAATAAAGCATCCATGATGGTTTATGTACAGGATTTTATTTGGACAAAATTTTATTTCTCTAGACAATTATTTCTCTTTATATCCTTTTAACTTTCCCTAGTTTTAGTATAAATATCTTAAATATATTTTGCATATTTTAGAGATTCACATAAGGCAGAGATCTAATTTTTGTTTCGATCATCAAACTGAGTTAAAAGCTCAAGAGGAAATAGACTGGATTTGTTCTGTAGTATAGCTAGATATTTATAGTTGGTAATAATTAATTGTGTATTTCAATTAGCTAGTCAAGAGAATTTAGAAAGTTTTTTAATGTGTAGAAACAATAAATGCCTGAGGTGATAGGCAAGCTGATTACTCTAATATGATCATTACAAATAGTAGATATGTTTTTAATGTACTATTTCCCATAAATATATATATATATATATATAAACTGTGCTAATTAAAACTAAGAATATACTTTTAAAATCAAAATTTGCTCTACTCATTATTCTTCTAATGTTGCTTATTTCTGTGTCTGTTTCCTTTTCTTATCATTTACTTCTGTTTCAAGAAACTCCTTAATCATTCTTTTAGACTTGAAATTCTGGTAACACAAACTGTTTGTCTTCCTTCATCTGAGAATGTCTTGCTTTCCCTTCATTCCTAAAGAATGTTTTTCTGTGTATAGAATTTTTTTAAAGATGATCGTTTTCCTTCAGGATTTGAAAAAATGCCATAGTATTTTTCTTTGGCTTTTGTGGTTTCAAATGAGAAATCCAAGGTCACTGTATTTGTTTCTCTATTGTTTGCATACATATTTTAGGCTTGAAGCAAAAACAAGAAAGAATCTCAGATTAAAAACAGTTGGATATGGGGAGAGTGAAATGGAGAGGGAGGAATATCGACTCTAAGATTTAATTTACGTTGCTCATCTCTGGGAGATTCACTCTTGGCTTCCTGAAGTGCTGAACTCAGAACATAAAAGATGGATTCTTTGTCCCCTGATGTCTATCTCCCACTCATCATAAATGGAGTTGGGCTCTTAGTTCATAAATGTCTCTCAGATATATACATATATGAAGACCAATATGTGGTAAAAAGCAGGGCAGAGAGCAGGTGATAACTAATGTGACCGACCACACTTGAGTATAAGAAAATGTTGACCATAATGAGAATTGAAATTAAGCACAAAGTTAGAAGATGTTTAGTTGGGTATACCTAAGCCTTTCTATTCCTGTAGGAGAAGTTATGGCTTCTAGTCTCTTCCTGCTGACATGGCCCCTTAGGATTTCTCCAGAGATTCTAGCACAGCCTTTTATAATTACTCATGGGAGATTTGTTTCAGGAAAATCTACCCACGGTCCACCAGTATCAAAGTATAAGTATGCACAAGCACATCCCTTGTATAAAATGGACATGGTATTTGAATATAACCTATGTACTCTCCTACACACTTTAAATCATTTTAGACTATTTATAGTGCCCAATACAGATTAAATGCTGTGTAAGTCACTTTATACTACATTGCCTAAGGAATAGTAATAAGAAAAATTCTATACATATTTGATACAGAAGCAATCATCTATGGGTGGTTGTTCTAATTCATGGATTAATAACCCACAACCAGAGATATAGAGGGATGACTGCACTGTGGTCATTATTTCTCAGACCTCAGTTATCACTGTTCTCCTCTCTCTTCATTTTAGGATCATGGCCTGCCAGAGGGCAATTGAGGGCAAGCATTTTTTTATATTTCCATGATTTTTCTCTTCCCCTTCTTTCTGGATCATGCTGCTTTTAATTACAAAGCAAAGAAGCCATTCCATTCTCTTCCTGGAAAAATTCCGATTCTTCTTATGAAGATTTTCTTCTGTGAAAGACTGAAGAGTCATCTTTGTATACATTCAAAGTCTTAAGTAGTACTAAGCATAAATTCTAAATTACAAACTCAGTGAGCTTGAAGAACTACTGAGGAATAATTACTCTGTTAGAATGCTGAGCTAAAAGTTTAATGCAGAATCAATAAGACTTGATTTTTTAAAATGTGGAGTTCATGCTACAAGAATGATACTTGTGATTATTTATTTGTTATGGATTTGGTTCTGTTATACCAGGAATGATCCAAATAATCTATTGGCATGGGATTTTCCTTTGGGACTATTCTCAGGGTCAGACAACTGGCTAAATTTGATGATGGATGAAATTATTAAATCATAGCTTGGGTGAACATTGGATTATGCTGTTTTTAGATATCATTATCAGAGAGATAAAACTATAATTGAATTATTTTGTCAGACATTTTTTTCTTTTTTCATGGATTTATTTAGCCAAAAACCTCTTGCAATTCTCCTTTCATTATATCATTAGTGATTTCCACATTTGTTTGTCAGAGATTGTTCTGGTGTACTTAGCTCTCAGTATAATATTTGATAGGTCTCCCTTTTACTCTTAATGTCCTACAAAGCTAAACAAATTACATGATCACTCAAATCACCATTCTAGAAGTTTGATTCTGAACTGCACTGCTATTTGAATTTTATGTGATGTGTATGTGTGTGTGTGTATGTGTTCTAAGATGTTTCTAAATGATGTATGTAAAATGTCTTTGAGAAAGTTTCTGAGTTCTATTTGCCAGCATTTTTTGGCTCCCTGAAAGTCTTTATCAAACCAGGAGTCCAGATGGTCAGTTCTTCGGTTGCCCAGAGACAAGGGAGTCAAAGCTTGTTTCTGCATGAATACAATCTGTTGAAACTTCAGCAGGACAGGAAGCTTTCCCTAAAGACTACACAAACTGAATGTTACCAACTCTCTAGTGCTGACATAGGAACTCAGAGAGAATCCTGTTCCATTGAAATGGAATTTCCCATGTAATATTGCCATTGCGGTTATGTTTGCTTTGGTAAATGGTGAGAAAATTTAAAGCTATCAACATCTATTCAGCCTAGGTTAAAATATTTTGTTCAAAGATAAAAAAATTTTGTCTTTTATCTAATTAGGGATATTTGCTTCTTGGTTGATCACAGGAACAAGAATTTTCTTTGGATATTGATATAATTTTAGTGCCCAAACATATCTTTTGTATAAACCTTACATAGATTGTATAAAAAGATTAAATGTGAACTTTATTAAATATGTCAACAGGAAGTGTTTGGTGTTTAAATAAATGGACTAAAGTTGCTTGCTTTGAAATATTTGAAGCCCATTTTTCCTTATGAAAATATTTTCGACATTTTCTTTCTTTTTTCTTAATAAATACCCTCATGTGTTTATTCCTGTTTCAATCCAGGAAACCTTTGCTAAACTTTATGCAAGTCAAGGGAATTATGTCGTTAATGGTATTTTTAATTAGGACTTCATTAGAAAGACTTTTTGAAATGTGAGCAGTTTCTACAAATAACAAACTTTATTCTCAAAAGTGAGTCAAATCTAAACAGCTTTAGTTTTTTTGGATGAAGGCAACACATTTGAGTTTATCACTGTATTCCCTTTGAACCTCTGTCTTCGCAGAAAATATATTATTTTGAGGAAATCTGACAAAGCAGTGAGCTGAAATATAAAAGTTACAAACTCTCTAGAAGCTATAGCATATTTAGACTATTTATAAAGTGAAATATATAATTTAAATTTAAAATTAAATGCACAGAATGCTCACATAGGAACTATAAAGCCCATTTACTCCTTCGTTCCTTCCTTCTTTCCTTCCTTTTTCTGTCTCTCTGTCTTTGGCTTATATTAGGACATAAATTCTTTATATACCTTCACTGAAGGTATATGCATATATGAGGTGATGCAGATAGAAAAGGAATTTGCTAAACACAGATAAAAATAAGCAGTATTTGTTCTCTGTAAGTCTCCTATTTGGGGGATAGGAAGAGCTTCGAATTTGGGACAAATTCCGACATTGCTTCTGGTGTAGCAGTTGTTATTTTCAACTATCAGTTGTGACAGAGAGTATGATTGGAAGAGTACATTTATTTAGAAGAGACAGAGGGTAATTAATGGCCAGATTGAGAAAAAGAAAGGATTAGCTTCTGGTGTTATATCACCCGGCTCCACAACCCAGTCCTTCTTTGACTAGTACCTTCATTTCAAATACTACCAGCTCAGACATTAGAATCTCTCTTGCTCTTCTGTCTGCCAGAGCAGTTCATTGCCACTGTGTCAAGGATTTCTCTTTCCTGACACTACCATAGAGCATGTAGGGATGATGAATTATTTTTCCTCCTTCCCAATCTTCTTTGTTCCTATTGTTTGAAGGATTTTAAAAATGTACTTACTTTTGGAACTGCATGCCTCCTTTCCTCACTGTTTACCCTCTCCACATTTCATATAGACTCCCTATCTACCCAGAGAGCTAGTTTTAATGATGTGTGAGCTTACAGCCATGACACAGAGCTAGGGCTATCCATAGACTGTTTCTGGCTAACCTGATGAAGTCTTACTCCTTTCTTTAGAATGATGATAAATGACTAACATTTATTGATTCAGTAAGTATTATTTGTGAAGAAAATTTTGAGTCATTTATGCTTTCTTTATTGTCTCCATTTTCTCAATGTAGAACTGATGGTTATCATTTATTTTTCAGATGATGAAATTAAGATAACAGTTAAGAACTTTTCCTAGGTCACACAGAGTTAGAGGCACAAGATATTCTCTTGAAAAAGCACTCAATTCTGTTTTGATTGATCTTCAGAATACCTATATAGCTTACAAACCTGTTATAATATCATTTAATGCCCCTGATCTCAAGCAAAGATTTTCTTTTAAGGTATATATGAGTTAGATAACAAGGGAAATGTTTTCAATTTGCCCCTAGAATTCTCCCAGTTGTTATCGTACTTACTGTAATACACATAACATAGATTTTAGTAATATGTAATTGTTTATTGAACCACAGAATAATTAGTCTTTCTAAAGTTTAATTTCAGAACTGTGTCTCAATCTGACTTTTGGAATGCAATAAATTATCTTTACTCAGAATGTTTGTTACAATCTGTTGATTTCATTAAAGTATTTCCAACATAAGCAGTTACAAATAATTTCAAGAATTTTATATAATTATTAAAATATCCCAAGAATGAGTTCATGTGGTTAATGAGTACTCATATCCTCTTGAAATCATTTGATGATTCCTGCTACAAGAAAGGAAGAATCATCTTGTTTCATATCACTGCAATTTCCCATAACCTCCTTACAAAAGTACATATTTAATACTGACATTATTTTACACTTATTTTATGTTTAAAACATACTTTAATTTCTGTATTTCAATTTCTATATTCTATACTTTAACTTCTATATTACAATCTATATAGATTGTGTTTCTCTCTTTAGTCCCTTTCTACATTCTAATCATATCCTCCTTACAACTTCTTTCTTCTTCCAACACTGCTTAGATTCTGTCAATTATTTCTTACTTTTTATATTATAAAGTTAATATGTATAGTCTAGCTACACTTTGCTCATTATTTATATGTAGATTGCCACTGTATTTGATTTTGGTACCCTGGTATAGTGGATACATTTATCTAAATCAGGGAAGGGAAGGGGCACAACAGAATGATGAGACAAAGGACAAGGGAAGAATCAATGCCACAGCGATATACCCAAGAAAATATGTTGGAAATGATCTGTACAAATTGGGGGGAGGGAATTGAGGGATGAAGGAGTAGGAGAATAATGAGGGAAGGGGTAACAAGTTTGACAAGAAATGTACTTATTATCCTTACTTATATAACTGTAACCCGTCTGTACATCACCTTGACAATAACATAAAAACTACAAAATAAAAAAATGAAATAAGAATAGAGAACCAATAAATCAGCATTTGAAGGGCAGTGACTATGTAAATTTTACTCTCTTCAGAGCTGAGTCATGTGGCAAATTAACATTTGCTTCAATTCCAATGACACCACTACTGAGTCCCTCAATCAAAATAATTCTTCCTTTTTACATTCATCCACATTACCAAACTTCTTTAAATGATACTTTACTTAGATTCATATTTGTAGTGTGACTTTCTTATCAGGCTTTGATTTTTTTCTGGAATTTAGATGTTGTCTTCCTTATATGCTGGTACTATGTCTTATTATAAAAATATAATCTTCTGAGTTTCCCTCAACATCCCATTCTCTTTTTTCACTCCTATGAGCTCCTGTTGCCAGACTGTGGGAGATGAAGTTGCCTGCCACTCCATTTTACAAATGGCATCCTAGACTCCTGCATGTTCCCATCGCTTAACATCTTTTTGTCTGTGGTTTTCTCATCATTTTGCTAAATATCTTATATATTTTCAATGAAAATCAAACTTCATTGTTCTTTGAAAATGCCTTTATTTTGTCTATAGTTTTCCATGCCCAGATGATTATCCATTCATTGATGATTTTTGTTTTTGGGTTTTTTTTTTAAAATTCTTTAAATGGAACCATTGACTCGATAGCTCCTGGAGAGTTGCCTGCTCCTTTTTCGGCTCTTGTGATAATTGCATCCATATTATGATTAATGATTAATTTGGACACTATTATTTCAGTACCCTGGCATCTCCTTTCTCATCTAGAACTCATTTCTGTGGTAATGTCTCCTTATGTCAGCTTCAGGCCACAGAAGACAGTCATCACTGAGCTGTATTCTGAACAATGTCAGAAACCTTTTCATTAGAACATTCCATACCGTTGGTCCCTGAGTCTTTCAGGTCCAGTTAGGAAACAATGCAGACGACTAGCAAATGTTCTAGCCTTGTCTCACATAATAGCATGTCTCCTTAAGCCTTTTGACCTTTCAACCCATCCTCCATGTCAATTTTGGCATTTCAATTTGACTTCCTCTGAACCATCCTAATAATGTGTTAGCATCATCTGACATCTGTCATAGAATTGAGTTCTATTCATAGGCGAGAGCTTCCATAACTGAAAAAGTCTCACTTTCTCCATTTCTGCACTATTCCTCTTTCATCAGTGACCTTCATGAATTTGTTCTGTGTATTATCTAACCTCTGCTGGTCCTATTTTGCTACTGGGAAAGATTGTTTTGTGATCCTTGGCATGAATTTGATTATTATATTGGAGCTGGACCTTGAGAAGAGAAATATTGTGTCATGAGGCATCATATTTCATTTGATACAGCTGAATGAATTTACTTTCTTATGAGATGTGGGCTACTTTTGTGAATTATGGAATTAAGGGTGTCTTCAGTTCAAGATTTATACTATGCACTCTATTTTATATCCAGTCTCAGGGCACCATTCTTTCCGTATTAGGGATCTAACTTCAGCAAAAGTGATACGCTAGCTAAGTACTTTTGAAAGATGGTTATTTCATGGGTAAGATTGTGATTGTTTCTCATCCCTAGTGACATCTGTGAGTATGGTATTGACTTTTGGTTAGATGAGGGTAGAGGGTTCCACATGCTACTTTGAATTTAGAACTACACTAAAAGAACTCAGTCTGATATGCTTACTGTAGACCCTTACCTAGGACAAATGCTCTAACACCCTGAATTGCCTAAGATTTTGTTTTTATAAAGGGAACAGAGAAGCCTGCTGGAAAGTTTCCAGAAGCTTTCTCCAAAGCAAGTTTAACTGAAAAAATCTTCAGAGACATAACTCTGGGCCTGGGCACCTTCCCTCAGCTCTTCAGCTCAAGGCTAGCCCTCTACCACTTGAGCCACAGCGCCACTTCCCGCTATGGTATCTGAGTCTTTTTGCTTATGTGGTGTTGAGGAATCGAACCCAGGGCCTCATGCATGCAAGGCAAGCGCTCTACCACTGAGCCACCTTTCTAGCCCCCAGTACACACCTTTGTATGCATAAGAGAGACTGTAACTAGGTCGTGAGAGCGTATTGAACAAAATGCATCTGCTTTATAACAGCACCATCCTGTCACCTCCACTCCACTTCCTTCCCACCATCCCTCACCTGCCTCCCTGGCAGTACCTTCCCTATCCCATCATGTACATTTTGCTTCTTCCTTCCCGCTAGTTACTGCTTGCCTGGGGAAAATAAGCTTCAAGACATAGCTTAGTTCCCATTTGCTTGGGATCCATAAATGTCAGAAAAAGTCTGGTTTCAAGACATGGTTTGACTTCGGTGGATGAGCACAATGCACAAAGCACTAATAAATTAGATAAGGAGCCACTTGCTAAATGCTGACTTCTGCTTCTGTTGTTTCCTGAGTGCTTGCTTGTAGCTGTAGATTAGGGAAAGGGAACTTCCAAACTCTGGGTGAGGGGTATATTCAACTAAGTTGGTTGGAGACAGGCTATCACACTTGGGTAACTGACACCTGAATGTCACTGGACAGCTGATATAAGGCTTTCCATTGGCTTTATGTTTTGGATTAGTGCTGGCTTCTGGGAATTGATTCCCCATTTGAAGGTAGGCCTAAGAATCTCTTAGGCTTTCATGTTTATTTATATTCTTTATTTCCTACTGAACTGCATGCATTCTTCACTTTTTATTCTGACTCTTACAGAAGTATACTCTGTGGTATCTTGTGCGTCTTTCAAATGATCAGACTCTGCTATAAAAATGGCACTGTTTAACATTCTCTGAATCTTTTCTACAATTACCATTTAATTTTGAGGCCAATCTTCCATTTTGTCTGCTGTCCATTAGTAGATTAGAGATTCATCAACTGATGCTGAGCAAGGTCTTGGTTTTAGATATTGGCCCTGACTGGTTATTTACCACCACGAGCCTGTTATTGTTTCTCTTCACTGAATTGATGACACTCATCATAGACTCCTGTTTCATGATATATCCACTTCCTAAGTGCAGAAATACAGTAAGAGCCAATAAACCCCCTTCCAACACAACTCTGTCCTTGTGAAGTAATGATGAATGCTTGACCAATTAAACTGGTATAGCTTGTATGTGCTACTCATAGTTGAGCGACAACCTGTGGGAAAGTTCTTTTAGGCAGGTCATTATTGATTGATTCATGTCCAAAATGTCTTACTAGAATCAAAAGTCATAATAGATATTTTCAAAGATTAGGGATGTGTGATTTGTCCATAAAAATGAAATATATAGGCTACCAGATTTTCCTTGTATTTGCTATATTGCTTAATTACTTATACATTTTGTTCATTTTATTATTTTTTTGTCAGTTGTAGGGGCTGAACTCTGGGCCTGGGTGTTGTCCCTCAACTCTTCAGCTCAAGGCTAATACCCTACCAGTTGACCACAGAGCCACTTCTGGCTTTTTCCTGCTTATGTGGTGCTGAGGAATTGAACCCAAGGCCTCATGTATGCGATGCAAGCACTCTAACACTGAGCCAATCTCCCAGCCCTACTTATACATTTTTAAAGATATATTTTTAGGAGTTAAGATTAATATATTTTTATTATATAGAAATGGAAACCATTTCCTTTTATTTAATGATGATTTATTAAACCAAATCATTATTCTACATTCTAATTAATTTTTCAATTTATGCATGGAAAGGAATATTTTAGACAAAGAAGACAACTGCACAGTTTAATCAAACACATTTTCATTTATTTAATTGAAAATCAATATAACTCATGACCTGAAAAAAATGCTAAATAAATAATTCAATTTTCTGCTTCCAGAATGTGAAATTACTTTATCAAACATAAATAGATTAACAAAGGACTTAAAACTTTCCTGGGGAAAAGGATTTCTTTCTTTCTTTATAATACAATTAAAAATTGTTCAAGCCAAGAGCTTGTGGCTCACACCTATAATCCTAGTTATTCAGAGGGCTGAGATCTGAAGATCAAGGTTCAATGCAGCCAGAGAAGAAAACTCGGTGATGCTTTTATCTTGAATGAAGCATCAAAAAGCCAGAACTGGAGCTATGGCTCAAGGGGTAGAGTGCCAACCTTGACAACAAAAGCTAAGGGACAGTGCCTGAGCCCTGAGTTCACACACACACACACACACACACACACACACACACACACACATTTCAATCTCTATTCCACATTCTTACTATGAATTAGAGTGATACCTCTAGGGATGGGGAAGAGATATGGGGACGGTTCTAGATAGAACAGGCCAACATGCAAGAGGTATCTATCTCTGTGTTGATCAGGGAAACAACTGCTAAAATCTATGGCTCCTAAGCTAACATATACTACAATAAAAAGAGACAGAAAACATGCAGTTTCAAAAAAGCACTTCTTGATATTATTAAACTGTTTATGGAGTTACCTTGGCTTTGCATTCTCATGAATATACATTTCACATCTGGATGGGAAAGGCTGAGTTCCAGTGAGCAAAATGCTCCTCCCATTTGGCATAAGAATCTTTAGAAGACCTAAGGAAAATGAACACTAAGGAAATACCTCAGAAGCTATGATTTCTCAACTGAATGGTATCTGTTCTTTTCACTATCCTATTTCTGATCCTGTACTTGAAGGAAATACTGGTGATCACTGGCAATGGGGAAAGAAATCCTTTGTTCATTTGACTCCATGCCTGAACAGTTGAGTAAAATATAAACCAAATCTTCATTAGCAATACAGAACTTCCTCTCTCCCTTTTATTATTATTGTCTGGTTTATCATTTAAGAAGAAATGATTTAATTTCGTTTTTCATTTAGAAAGAATGATATTATATCACTTGTAAAGAAATGAAAAGACCTAGAAAAAAGTATGTTAGGTGAATTAAGTCTGATGAATCTTTTCTCTTATATGTGGAAGACATATTTAGATTATAAGTGTATATGTAAATGCATTAGCTGGTATACAAGTGTATACAAATGTATTTACTGAAATATGGTAGATTCAAAGAAGAACTAAAGTAGAGCAATTACTTAGAAAGATAATGCCAAAGTTCAAAATAAACACTAGGGAAAAGGGCTAAGGGAGTGGTGAGGTCAAGGGGGAAAGGGTAGACAAATGAAGAGAAGAGAGGAGAATGCAGTCAAGAATGCAATGCATAGTGAGGGAAGAAGTGGGTCTTGGAGAGATGGATGAGAATGTTGAAAGGGGTAAGATGCATGTATTCATAAACTGCTTTGTTAATTTGTAGAATTAAAGATAAAAGATAAATAAGAAATGGCTAAGAATATTAAAAAGCAAGGTATGAAATGAGGTACATTTTCATATGCATGTAGGTAGGCATGTGTGTTTTCTGATAAACAATAGTTCATGGTCCTTTCTTCTTTATGTTTCAAGTAGTGTATATGTGTGTGTGTGTGTGTGTGTGTGTGTTTGTGTGTGTGTGTGTGTGTTTGTGTGTGTGTGTGTGTGTGTGTGTGAACTCAGGGTCTTTTGTCAGTTTTTTCTGCTCTCGGCTGGCACTCTACTACTTAAATCATACCTCCTCTTGTAGCTTTTTGTTGGTTAATTGGCCAGTAGAGTCTCTCAGATTTCTGGGTCTGGGCTGGATCCAAATTTCAATTCTCAGAGGAAGCAAGTTACGGCTCACACCTATACTCGTAGTTATCTGAATATAGGCATGAATCACTAGAAACTGGCTTCACGTTGTTATTAAGATTCATTAAAAGAAGCACTTTTACCCAATACAATGTAATTAATCCTGAGTGATTTTCTTCCCTAAATGGATGGTTTTATAGTTTACATAATTTACCTCAGAATTTTGCTGGGAGTAGGAATAACATATATTTATTTGATTCAGCGTGTCTGCCTAGTTTACTCAGGTGATTGTTCTAATAATGGACTGTTGACTACTAACTGACTATTGCTCTCTTGTCTCCAAATTGGAGATGGATAACTCAGCTAGAGTCAGCTCTACATTTACTGCCAGGAAGTTTACATTCCTGTGGTATCTGAGTCTATTTTAACTATTCAGGACTTGATTCTATATCTCAGCAAAAATTGATTTTTCTTTTTAGCCCATAAGAAATGGAGCTATCAGTGTTGAAGACTTTCTTGTAGTTTATTTTGAAAGTAAAACAAACTAATTAAATCTATTTCATTGCCCTGAGCTTCAGAAAAAGAGCTACAAAAGGCCAGGCCTGACATTGTTGATTTATTTTTAAACTCTAGGAAAGGATTGCTTTGTTTTCCAAAGAGATATCCTGGAGAAAAATGAACTCAAACTATCCATTTACAAATATCTTGGGCTTGACATGAAGTTTTCTTAGAAAAATGAGTAGATTCCTTCATGGATGCTATTCTCCTCTGAATAAAAAGCATTGAATGTTACAGAATTTTTATGGAAAACAAAGTATGATTTCAGAGAGTTTAAGGCCATTGGCTAATCCCACCATACCTTAAATAATTTTTTTCAACTTCATGATCATAGACTATAGATCAGACAGCCATGTCAAAAAGATATATATATATATATATATTATATATAGTAGATTACACTATTTATGGTGATTATACAGTGTGGTATTTCATAGTTTGTGTTCCACATGTGTTTGCAATGTCTTCCAATCCATCTCATCTCCTCTTCCATATATTATCTATTATGAGTATTGCTTCAATAAGAAGGTGAAACTAGATGCCTTTTTAAAATGCTAATCTTATGTTTAACACAAAGCAATAAAAGAATTCAATAATAGGATTATTGGCTCATTATGGTAGTTTTGCTTCTAGCTTTTTATGTGTGGTAGTTGGAGTTAGTCTCTTGGCCTCATGCTTGCTAAATAGGAACTCTACTACTTGGGCCACACAAGTTGTCTTTTGGGCTTGAGTTATTTTTTAGATAAGATCTAATGTTTCTCCCCAGATCTGGACTCCAGACAGCAGTTGACATACTAATGTCTCCTTATATCTGAGGTTAATGGCATGAACAATCATTTCCTGGCTTATTGGTTGAAATGGAGTCTTGCTGTCATTTTTCCAGGGTTGTCGTTGTATTGCAATTCTCTGAGTCTCTTCCTTCAGAGGTTACAGGTATAGATTACTTGTAGATACCTGCCTGTATCTAGCCTTATGAAGAACTTCCAAACTACTTTTCATGATGACTATACAAGTGCCCTTCTTAAATTCTTGTTGGGATACATTTGGGTTACGTTTTTGATAGTAATTATTCTAAATTGAGTGAGATGATATTGTGATTTTAATTTGTAATTCTCTGATGATTAGTAGGTTAATTTTTGTATACTTACTGACCATTACATAATCAAGTCATTTGCCTATCTTCTAATCAGATTATTTATTCAAACTAATGTCAACTCTACCCCTTCACTTACTGGGTGTAGCTGGAGTTGTCTCTTTCCATTTCCACATAGGTCAAGCTCATTCTTACCTCCAGGCCATCATCTTTGCATCCCTTTAGGCATGAGATATTTACTCTGTTTTGTTTTGTACTATCATCCAGGGTACTACTCAATCTCTATCTGCCTAGAGATGCTTTGCGTAAGTACAGGAATCTACTCTGTAGTTCGTCATTTTCTGCCATATCACCCTGAGGCATTATAATTACTGTAGTATTTAGTTGTTTTCTGTCTGGTTTCTATTATGGATAATATAATCCATAGTAGATGGGATTTCTTTTTCTTTTTTGGGGGGGGTCTGGTCGTGGGGCCTGTACTCTGGGCCTGGGTGCTGTTCCTCAGCTCTTCAGCTCAAGGCTAGCACTCTACCACTTGAGCCACAGTGCCACTTCCGGTTTTTTCTTTTTGCTTATGTGGTGCTGAGGAATCGAACCCAGGGTCTCAGGCATGCAAGGCAAGAGCTCTACCACTGAGCCACCTTCCCAGCCCTAAATGGGATTTCTGTGTATCTTTTTTGTAGTGGTTTCACATCTGGAATTTATGCTCAATAATCTGGATAAATTAATGGATGGGTTAGAATGGGATGGAACTAGAACTCAAAGCTCAAAGTTTTCCAAACTATGGACAAAGTAATGTCAAATACACAATTAATATGCTGGAGAATTAAACATTTCATACCAAGCATGCTTGTAATTTTATAATAAAACTATGTCCAGGGCCAGTGTCACAGTCATACAAACCAATTTCAATAATAGACTTATGGTACACAGGTTCCTTAAAGAGAAAATAGACTTAGCAGGCAGCTATTACTTTTTGTCTTTGACACAGAAGCATGCATTTCTATGACCAATCATATTTCCTTCAATCTCTAAAATTAGTTCTATAGTTATAACTTGATTAGAAAAGCCACTTGCAATGACTTCTGAAATCGTTATACTTTTGTTTTTCTCAACAGATCACATTTTTATGTTTTAAACATTAGCAGTACTAAACTGGTCTATTTTCAGTGGAAATTTACAAGGAACTTGTGATGATACTTCAAGTTCTCTCAAACCAATGTCAATTGGCATCATACAAATCAAAAACAAAATTAAACAAAAAAAATAGTCTTCTTAATGTAGATGGAAAGAGATACCAAAACATACCTCACTAAAAGCTTTGAATAATAGGTGGGTAGTAAAGTGAGAGGAAGCAACAGGGTTAAATGATTAAAATACTGTGGATGCACCCTTGAAATACTGCGATGAAACCCCTTTGAAAATATTAGTATACACTGAGGAGAGTGAATGACACACATGTAAAACAGTGCTCTCCAGTGGAGTGTGAAAAGGTGAATATGGTTAAAATACTTTATGCACTTGTGTGAAAAGAAAACAAGGAAGCTAGTTGAAAATTATTTGAAGATTGGGAGAGGGAAGTGCAGCAGAGGGAAAGAGGGAGTCAATATCACCAATGTATGTTGTATACATTTCATGTGTATAGGATCATGTCTATAAAACCTCCTGGTTCAACTAATTGGTGCATGTAAATATCGTATGAAGAAAACACAACTATGAACTAATGAAATTTTAACTTTTTGGATTTTAATGGAATTTGTCATCAGTTAATTTTCAAATGTATTTTCAAATTCATTTGAGAGGAGCTAAGTGGTCTAAAGGAGCTAAAAGTTAACATCACGTACATTATGTGCCCATTGTACCCTCCACAAATGATGTTTAAAATAATCAAAGAGTGCCTTGGAGTAAAATGAAGAAAAATACATTTTCGGAAAACAATTGTTTTCTTAACCCAATGAGTAACTTCAAAGGGAGTTGAGATATGTCCATTGTATTGCATTTGTTTGCAGATATGTTTTTATATTTTGTGGCATCTCTTCTACATGCAATGCCTTGGGCAATATGGCAGGTGAAGTGGTTTCCACAGATCTCCAGTGATGACTGGGTTACAAATTTTCCAAACAAGAATTGTTCAATCTAGATTAGTTACAAAGAACAAAGCACTCTAGGTAGTCTGGAAGCAAATCCAAACTCTGGAGTAAAATAACCGGTAAGGTGGTTGTAAGATTCCCTGGCTTCTGAAGAGAAGAAGGATGTTGTTTATTTTGAATCAGAGACTGGAAACTCACTAAGAATAGCTTGTGGGCAGCTGGATGAGCATAGAATGTTCTTGCTGCCACAAGTGCCCACTTGAATAAGATGTGACACAGTTGGAACCCACCATCTCTCAGCTTTCAACTAGAAAAATAAAGGCCACCCAGAAGGATCAGCCAAAGACAGGGAATGGGGAGAAACCCCAGATTGTCTTTTTTAAATAATAAGACCATGTCTGATGCTCTGGCTTTGCCTCTCTATCTCAGGATGTCTGCCAACAGTACTCATTCAGCCCAATGTGCTGCGAAACTCAATGCAAAAATTAATTTATCCCGCAACACAGGGTCAGATTGCTTAGCTTTGGAGTTGTTCCACAGAAACACGTGAGAAGACTTGTGGTCATAGCTTTTTGTTTATTTGTTTTTAACTTCATGTATTTTTATTGTAAAGGTGGTGTACAGAGGGGTTACAGTTACGTAAGTCAGGTCATGAATACCTTTCTTTTTGAACAGTGTCACCTCTTGATTTCTTCTAGGTATTTTTTTCCTTCCTGACCCTCCTCCCCTACACATTGTATAGCTGATTTTCAACATGGTGTATAGTGAATCTTACCTCTGTATTTTTTTCACCCTTTGTCGACACCACCATTTCTGTGGTCATAATTTTAGGCCTTTGATGTGATTCAAAGAAAAAAACTTATGAGACCCAATGAATTGATTTGTATTAGGAATCTATACAATATGCGGAATTCAGAATTCACGTGACATGAAACAGGTTGGTAGTACCATCAGGCAAGATCTCTCTAGAAATGAGAACTATGTCCTTGTTGCAGACAACCTCATTACCTTTGCTTTAATTTTGAAAAGTAAACAAATAAAAAAATGGAGTCACCAGAGCACTTCTGTATACCTACAAGCCAAGTAAGTGAGGAGCGTATGGAAAAAATAAGAGCCATATTCATCTCGTTCATTTTGAGCCCCGACCCAGTGAAGACTTTGTCACCAATTGTGTTTTAACTTCTTTGACTATCACCTCTGGAGAGAAAAACTTCTCTGTAGTTCAATGGTTTCAACCATTTGCTCTAAACATGAATTTGCAAGGCAGAAATGTGCCTAAAGAAATAACATCAAATGTTTGATGATCATTCTTACTTCTTCCACCCCTGAAGAATAGACAAAATCTTCTCTGTGATAATTCATTTATTTTGATAACAGTACCCAAAATGCAGGCACATCTGGAATGAGATTTTTTTTACCTTAAAATATTGTTCTGACATAAAGTACAAATAGTACAGAAATTTCATAATGTATAGGCAGAGAAATTTTTGATCAGTCAATAAAGTTCTGAGCATTCTTCAATAATCTGCTAACAAAATCTATATGCATATATATATTTATATATGTATATGTACACATATATACACATATGCACACATATTTCAATATATATTAAATATGCTAGTTGCCTCAAGAAAGAAAAAGGGAAAATATTAATATATTGTTACAGCTACACGGTTTTATTATATGTGAAGACTAACCCAACTTTGTCATAAAATTCCATAAGGGAAGTTTAGGTATATTTAAAGGAGCAGGGTAGGTGATCCCAAGTTCTTCACCATCTTTCAGTCTCACTAAAAATTGTTGCTCTTTGTCATACAATAGTAGCTATGCAATCGCTTATTGGTTCAGTAACAATCATGCTAAGGTTGAGAATCAGAGCATGGGTATTGAGTGTGTGTGCTCATGGCATGAGAAAAGCTCTGCTGGCATAAGGTACAAACTTACGCTGGCCATTCTGTGCACAAGGGCATTGGCTTTTGGTGAGGAACAGGAACTGAATCAGCACTGCTTCTCTTCCGGAAGCCATGGCCCTCACATGCTCTATGATTTCCACAGGTTAAGGTGATTTGTTCTAATACAGCAAGTACATTTTGGGTAGTTGTAGTCCTCTGTTTAGGTTGTGATGTTAGAATCATTGTTAAGAAATGTTGGTGTAAGATTATCTAAACTTTTCAGATAATTATAATGGTTTTGAAGACATCTTAGATTATGAAAATAATTTCTTTCACCATTGATAATATTGATCATTGATCAAATTCTCGATAAAAACATTCCCATAAGAATTTTTTTCACTTTATTCTTATAGATCTTATGACATAGTCCATAATATATTTAGAAATTTACATTGAGATTTGCCAGTTTTAATGTTCACCTAATTCTATAAATACTGAAGACCATGTAGCTCTTTATTCTTCCAGTAGATTAACTCTTGTTTTTAGACTTAAGATATTAGAACTGTATATATATATATATATATATATATATATATATATATATATAACAATATATAGCTATATATGTATAATCCATCTTCTTTCCTTCTTTTGAAGTCCTGGGAAGTGCACCTAGGGGTTTGTGCATACTAGACAAATGCTCTAATTTCAGCAATAACCCCTAGTTATTACTAAAAAACATAACTAATCAAATTACACAACTTTTGGGAAGTAGTTTTTAAATGATTTTTGAATTACAGCAGCTAAATTAAATTTAAGAAAACAATAACTATTCTATTACTGATTAGCTTTAAACTTTTTATAATTTTACTCATATTTATTTTGGAGTTACTGCTGAGTATTTGCAATAGCATTTTTGTTATAGCATAGGACTGTTGTTAGACCTTAAATCCAGCCATGAGAAAAATAGAAAAACCACATTTTGAGAGGTCAAATTTTAGAGCCTTTATTGGAGTGCTAGTGGTCTGCAGAAGATGAAAAAAATGACAGATCTTTACAAAATATCTAACAAGTCTTCATTATTTGGACTTAAAAAAGAAAGATAAAACTATTTGTATATAAATATATACACATATATACACAAAATAAAGATAAATTTATATAATTTGAATTGAAATTGGTTTCAGAAAATTATATATATATATATATATTTCTAAACTTCCTGATTATGAAAGCAACGTGAAAGTAGTTTTCAAGTGTCAGATTGTCATCTAGACTGTAAGAGAATCATTCTAAAGTCATCACTGGAGATTTAAAAAGTAAGTGGAAGGGCTGGGAAGGTGGCTCAGTGGTAGAGAGCTTGCTCAAGGCCCTGGTTTTGATTCCTCAGCACCACATAAGCAAAAAGAAAAAAGCCGGAAGTGGCACTGTGGTTCAAGTGGTAGAGCGCTAGCCTTGAGCTGAAGAGCTGAGGGACAGCACCCAGGCCCAGCGTTCAGGCCCCACGACTGGACCCAAAAAAAAAAATTAAAAAATAAGTGGAAGATATTTTTGTATCAAAATAATCATTTTAGCCTGGGTTAGCCTGGGCATGTAGCTTAGTGGTACCGGCCTTAGAATGCTTTCATCCCTGGGATTGGTTTCTGGTAGAGAAAAAGAAACAAAAAACACAAAAAGAAACAAAAAACAAAAAGAAACAAAATATTCATGTCATAAAGCTTAACAGCCAGATAAACCTTGGCAAGGCTGACTGTCGAATGGCACAGAAGGGAAATTGAACTGACACCACAAATATGTTTGCAGAGTATTGTTTTGTTCCAGCGTTATGTAAATTCTACAAATCGAAAACAGAAAGTTTATGTAAGGGATGCCAAGTCAATCTCAGAATGTACTTCAGTCCTTGTTACTTGGGAAATGATGTACTTTCTGCTTAATGGTGCTGAAAATCACTCCAAAGACACAAAGCCAAATATGCAGGGGACCCATTGCTTGGTGTAATTTGCAAACCGATGGTTATTTCTGTCATGTGGCATGAACTTTGTTTAAAGGGCCAGTACTACAGAGCATGAAGTTTAGAGTACATTCTTAACATTTTAAACACAAGACTATAGGTTCATCAATCTCAGCATGAATACAAACTTATAATAACTTGCAGTTGGATAGTTGCTAAAATGAGTATGATGATATCCTTGATACAAGAGGTGGTAATCCTCTGTTATGCCTTTGGCAAAATAGAATTACCGGGATGATTTAGGATAACAAAGAAGCAGTGACTTTTAAAACCTTTGTCCTCAATTCCATATATGAAACTAATTTGTCAACTAATATACAGTAGTAATTTAGGATTCTTTCACATTAAGAATATAGTCCTCACTTCAGGATTCTCAATGCAGTCCTGAAATCATAACCAAGAACATAATTTTTAGCTGAGAACCAAGATGATTTAGAGATTTTAGACATCTCAACAATCACCATGCATTATCACAGCATTAGAAATACCTAGGCCGTTACACCAAAATACACAAGCAACAAACAAGCAAACAAAAACAACAAACAAATGAAAAACAAAAAAGGATATAAAAATGAAAATTATGCAATAGTCCTTTCAGCAATCAGAGTAATTAACTTCTTTTTTCTTTTTTTATTAATAAGTTTTTTTATTATGAAAATACCATACAGAGGGGTTACAATTACATGAGCAAGGTAGAGTGCATTTATTATCAAGCATTGTTGCCTCCTGCTTTGTTTCTCCTTACTATCCCTACCCTCCAATCTGCCCCCCTCCCCTCCCTCCTCGCGAAAAGTTGTAAAGTTTATTTTTCCACATAACATCTTGTACATCTCATTGTTGCGATGGGTCCACCTGTATCCCTATTTAAACAATTTGTTTTTTTCTCCTTCCCTCCACAAATTATACCAACATCAAATACAGTGAAAACAGGGATTGATTATACTGTGGGGGAGTGACAAACAAAGCAACAAAGAAATCATCTTATAAATATGTTAGAAACAATAACAAGAAAAAAAAACATTTGAGTCCTTATCTTGGGGTTCATTTCGCCTAACATCAACTTATCTGACTGTTTCTGCTTGTCTCAGACATACACTACAAATGTATTAGTTAGCTTGGTAGCAGGATATTTATATTTTTGTCCTTAATGTCTTTTAAGAAGGTGGAAAAAGCTTTGCCATGAACTGTAAGAACACTGAATTTAATCTTTGTGATTTCTACAGCGACAATAGAATATTTGATGGTCTTGATAAATGCAAAGTATCTGTCTTCCATCTTCATCAGTGCAGGATAGTGAAAACACATAATAGTGATTGCCTAATTTTAGATATTTGGAAGCCAAAGGGATTTTTTTTCTGTAG
Source organism: Dipodomys ordii (assembly GCF_000151885.1). Lineage (NCBI taxonomy): Eukaryota > Metazoa > Chordata > Mammalia > Rodentia > Heteromyidae > Dipodomys > Dipodomys ordii. Next base: position 9,954,972 of record NW_012267220.1, on the reverse strand, counting down.
GAAAATGAGAAATTCCTGGAGAATATATGTAATGCATATATGTTTAGGTCTCCATTAATTACTTTGCTAAGGTATTCTATGAGTGCCTTTCTTTTTTTTTCTAGCTTTCACATCTTACAGATTATGACTGATGTCATTTCTATATTTACCAATGTTGGAATAATCTACAGTATTTTCTGAGGGAAGTACCAACTTTGTAGATATTCAATTGATAAACTTTGCAGAGAATTAGAAGAGCAATTTGTTTAGAATAAAGTCAACTTGCATTTTAAATTAAAAAATAAACTAATGTCTTTTAAAATCTTGTCATGTGTCATGTTCTACCTGAAGAACAATAGATTTGTTCTTATAAGACCCATAAAATATTTGAACTCCTTAGTCACTTGATGGAGAATATAACCCTAAATGCTGCTACTTAAACTTTAGCAGAACTTTGATAATATTTATGAAGTATCGCTTGCACGATATGTAACCCATACTATAGAATACTTCAAAAATATTAAACTTTATAACTCAATTACACTTGTTCACAGGAAATCCAAACATCCAAGTTCTTAAACTGTATTGTCTTGCCCCCCATAGAATATTTTTTCTTTTTTAATATATATTTTTATTGTAAAGATACTGTACAGAGGAGTTACAGTTACATGAGTATTTCCTATCGAGCATTATTACCCACTCCTTTGTTTTTCCCCTACCATACCTTTCCTCCCACCTCTCTAACTCCTCCCTCCCCACCCCACAAAGTTGTAAAAGTTGTTTTCAACATACTGTCTTTACATCTCATTATTACAGTGGGTCATCCTATATCTTTATTTCAGCATTTTGTTGTTTCCCTTCCCCTCTGCAGATTAGAAAAATGTATATACAAGATGCAGGACACTGGAATCAAGAGATTTTACTTTGTCGCTGTTCTTTTTAAGTTACTTATAATGTACTATGTGATTTTCTTTTATTGTACACCCATGACACAACCTTTTGTCACTGTATTTGATTCTGGTGACCATAGCATATTTTTTTCCTTAAGGAAATTAACTTTCACATTATGCTATACCAAACTATTGGACTTTATTTGGTGGCTGTTTTGAAGACATTGATCTTTAAGTGACATCTTTGGTCTTGTTAAAATCCATGGGAGAAATTTCTCTTTGGACATAGCACCACAAGAACCTATTTTTAATCATATGAAAAATGACCCCATTTTATAAACATTATTATTTCTCTTGGTTGTTTGAAAGTTCAAGCTCTAATCTCATACTACCTCTGCATATATTGGTATAAATATAATCTACATATTAATTTTACCTCTATCTTATACTTTTCTATCTTAATTTTATTCATGGCATGATTATTTCTATTTGTTTTCCTTATGTATGTATGTGGGTATGTATACATATATGCATATATGGATATATATGAACATATATGTGGATATATATAATATGCATTTTCTATGGAATAATGAGCACTTTTCAAGGGTAATTCATTGTTGTTGAATGTCAAAGGCTGATAGGATCAAGCTAGAATTTTAGAAAAATTATTGTGCTAACAAGAATAGATTCGAGATGAAGACATTGAAAGAAAGAAAACTTGATAGAAAATGATGGCAAAGACTATTGAAAAAGAAATTAAAACACTAAAGGGTAGTAGGAAGTGGAAATAGAGAGTAAAAGAAAGAAAATGTGTAAATCATTGGTTGCCAATTGGATGCCCTTATTTAGGACTTAAAAAACAAGAGAAGTGAACTCAAGTTTTTTGCCATGAAAGTTTGATTACAGAATGAAAAGTGATGGGAAGCATATCCTGGAGATTCAAAAATAGAATAAATGTAGAAATTAGAAAATGTTGAAATTAGAAAATAGAATAAGACGGTCCAGAAGAATAAATAGAATCAGAATTAATGGTGGGCTATGACTTAGGGAAAGTTGATATTTAGACTAGTAGTAGACAAAATAGATTTTGCAATGAAAATGTAAAAATAATCCCCCCAAAGGAATGAAAGCCAAGTGAAAAAGCTGATCAAGAGAGTGAAGTTGTGTTCATGGTGGGCTGGAAATAGAGTTTAAATGGTAAGGCCAACTGAGTCAATCAAGCTGAAAAAGAATAAAGCCCTTGAGTTCAATCCCTAGTTCTGAGGGGGAAAAGTCAACACATAGAATATCCTTTCCACTATGTTCTACTAAGTTCTTTGTTTTAAAACTCACTAAGACACTAAACTTCCCTTTCATTAGATACAAAAATAGTGAAATAAAGAAGGAAAGAAAAGAAGAAAAGAAAGGAAAAGAAAAGGAGGAGGAAGAAAGGAAGGAAGGAAGGAAGGAAGGAAGGAAGGAAGGAAGGAAGGATGGAAATTGAGTTGGCTTTGTGAAATTCTTCTCCTTTCTCATACAAACTTTCACTGACTTCCAGAGGTTAATATGTAAACAAATAATATATATTAATATATACAGTAAGGATTTTTGCTAGTTTTATCAATTAGTACTTACTAGTGAAGGTGGATATGCAATTTTCTAGACAAATATTGTATCTAGATTTATGTGCAGTAAATTAATGCTTTTAAAGTTTGTATTGCTATTTAGAAAGTGAAATCAACATGTCATTTGGTGAAGGAGAGCCAGCCAAAGGAAGACTTAGACATTGTTTCAATTTTGTAACTTGAAGTCCAATTGGCATTGCTCTAAAATTCTGTCACGGTCAATTAAAAACCTATATAAAAGTCACATCACGGATACAATGGCCTTTGCCTTTTGAATGCAGTGCAGTTTTGCTGACTTAAGTAAAAGAGAATATGAGAAAAAATGAAATGAACATCTTGAGCCCCTATGTCTAGGACTATTTTAATAAAGTATATGCTTTAAAGGATTCCTTTTATTTTTTGCACCACTCATGTTTTTCTTTTTGTAAGTTATCCTGAAGGTCCATGACGTGAGGATTTGGACAGACATGCCTACCCTGGATGTCAGGCATTTCTGCTGCACAATGGCAAGACAGCAGGTGCTAACTGGTCTGGTACTAGTTAGCACGCTGTGTGCCTAGGGTTATGCCTACGTAGGCTCTGTGTCAGAATGCACTAGGCACAACTTATGTGACTAAGCAAGTTCCTTAAATACTCAGTGTCTCAGTTTCCTTATTTAGACCACAGTAATAGGATTAGATACTAAGCACTGATAAATTATACACTCCAAATAATTTGCACAGTAGAAGTTCAGATCTTTTAATAATGTTCTAGTTTGTTACTAATCTGTTATTGGTCTGTCATTCTTTTTGTTGATGTTGTTGGTCATGGGGCCTGAACTCTTGGCCTGGGCACTGTCCCTCAGCTCTTCAGCTCAAGGCTAGTGCTCTACCATTTGAGCCATAGCACCACTTCAGCTTTTTCTGCTTATGTGGTGCTGAGGAGTCAAACCCAGGATATCATGCATACAAGACCAGCACTCTACTGTCTGGTCTGTCATTCTTATCAGCTTTTAGTAAATCCTGGTTTAAAGGACAAGTTAAGGTTAACTACTGAGACTAACTGATTGTGCTGTTGTGATCCAACCAGTCATTCAGAATGTCCGCAGAGTTTAGCATTCTATGACAGTAGATTATATAAGGTAGACTTTGTATCTGAAACCTATATTTGAATTCATATCTATAACCACATTAACATGAGAGTCATCATCTCTATAATAAGTTCCTTTTTAGTTATCTAATCGAATTTTGATACTTGCAGGATCTTCTGTATGTTTACACACAGCACTTTTAAAATCCTAACCTTAAAATTATTCCATTGTTGAAAAATAGATCTTATGTATATAAGTTGAATGTATTTGCAATCTTTTGTGTGACTTTTTTAAAGGAGACTGAATGATTTTTATATTCTTCAACACAACACCAGCTATTTGATTCATAAAGCATTGGAAAATTGCAAACATTATGACATTTCATATTTAAATACTTCAGTGTTCTATAAATAAGGGACTTTCTCCTGAATCACCACAGTAGTCTCTCACCTATTAGATATCAATTCTAAATTTTTATTTAATATACAGTCCATTTTTTAACTTTTCATATTGCCCCTCCCCTTCTTCATGATTCCAAATATCATCACATATTACACTGCATCATTCCTTATTGCTGTCTCCCCATTATTGCTTATTAAATGATACTAGCATTTTTAAAAGAGTCAGTACTAATTGTTTTGAATACAAAGTCACATCACCTTGTTTTTTGTTTTGTTTTGTTTTCTGGTGTTTTACCTAGTGTTTATATTTTATTTTTCTCTCACATTTATTTTTATTTTTGTCTTAATGTTTTTTTTGTTTGTTTTTTGTTTTTTGTTTTTGGGTCCGGTCATAGGGCCTGAACTCTGGGCCTGGACGCTGTCCCTCAGCTCTTCAGCTCAAGGCTAGCACTCTACCACTTGAGCCGCAGCACCACTTCTGACTTTTTTCTTTTTGTTTATGTGGTGCTGAGGAATCGAACCCAGGGCCTCATGCATGCAAGGCAAGCACTCTACCACTGAGCCACCTTCCTAGCCCTGTCTTAATGTTTTTATTGTCTCCTTGAGCTTAAATTTTTGCAGGCTTTTTGAGAATCTAATTAATATATTTCGATTCTTTTTTTTCTCATACACTTAAGGCCTGATTTAAACTCTAATTGCTAACCAGTTCTATCCATCAGACACTAAAATGTGAAATTTTAATTATGAACATTTTTTAAAGATCAGTTATTATTTTTATATCCTCTGTAATACAAGAGTCTAACATTATTTAAAGGAAAATACACATTATTTATACATAGGATATGAAAGTTTGTTATTGATTCACAATTGCTTCATGATTAGAAAGTATGGTCTGTCTTTCTTTCTTAAAAAAGTAATTAAGGCACTGGGTGCAGGTAGCTCACACCTGTAATCTTAGCTACTCAGGAGGCTGAGATCTGAGGATCATGGTTCAAAGCCAGACCAGGCAGGAAACTCCATGGGACTCTTATCACCAATTAACCACCAGAAAACTGGAAGTGGCAGCTGTGGCTCAAGTGGTAGAGCGCTAGCCTTGAGCTGAAGAGCTGAGGGACAGCGCCCAGGCCCAGAGTTCAGGCCCCATGACCAACAATAAAAGAATAAAATTTAAGGCATTTTTTGGTTAAAATATTATGATGTATGCCTTGAAAATGGCATATCCTTGATAATATTTCCTTTCAATCTGTATCATATTGCTAAAACAATTCCCCAAAATATCTGAATCCTTATAATTTATCCTTTTATTTGAGATCTGAGAAAAATCTCTCGTAAAGAGATAACTGAGAGACATAAATGAGGAGATCAAGTGGGCAGCAGCAATAGAATATTCCAGAAGAAAGGGAAAAAAGCATGAGGATTATGATTCAAGAACAGGAACCAAAGAAGGCCATAGAGTCTGGGGTTGAATAGAAAAGATGAATGTGTAGTCAGTGGGAAATTAAATTAAAATGGAAGGCAAAGACTTAGGAGAGGTCCAGACCATGGTGTGGAATCTGACTTCTATGTACCGTGTAGATAGAATGGAAAGATTTTAAATGACAAAAGAGGGGTAATATAGCTTTATGTCCTGAAAAATGAATCAAAAGTGGAATCAGACTACAACTAGTAAGCTACTGGCAAGGTAAAAGAAAAGGGGATTAGAGAAGGTTACTTACTGTATACAAAATAATAGACTGGAGGAACAAATTTTGTCATTTTCTTGCAGAGCAGATTGACACAAGTAGCAATATTATATTGCATATTTCAAAATTACTCAGATGATTTTGACTGATTTTTACCACAAATAACTGATAAATAAGGCAAAATATATGATGAATGAAGCAATATGCTCATTGCCCAATGTATACAAGACCTGAAATATCACACTGTATCCCATAAAATGCACAATTATTATTCCTCAAACAATACAAAGGAAAAAGTGCTAGTGATTTGTAATTTGATATTAGTATATTTTGGAGTCAGAGTAAAGAACACTCTTTGATGAATTGGGTTTCCTGAGTCAGAAAAAATTGAAATCTGGTTCTCCTCTAGACTTTTGAGTTGAGAAACTATGTAAATACAAATATATATGATAGCAACAAATTTTTTCCCATTTTGGCCATGTAAAGTTTGAAAATGTAATCATATATATATATATATATAAGTGACATTAAGCAAAGAAAACATTTTTTGAAAATATTTTATGCATATAGAAAAAGGAATTGTTTGGGAAAATGTATTTTAAATAAAAATTTAATATGTACACTAAACCAAATGTTTTTGCTATTTCTACCTGTTGAGTACTAGCACCTACGGGATGAAATACATTTGTAATAATTGCTAGTTATTTTATGATTGCTCTTACAAATCATGTTGAATCATGTACATTTTTTATTATATACCTGGAGAGCAGGAAAATAAAACATATGTCAAATACGTTAGAATTCTTATTTGAAGAAAAAGTGAGTACTTCTACAAGGAAAAATTAAAAATTAGTCTTCAAGGAACAACTAGAGAGATTTGGGGAGACTATCTGAAAATGAATGCTTAATGTGCTTTTTCTAAAATTTTTAATACTCTTTTTAAAAACATTTTAAATTATTTTTTGAATTTTCAATTATCTTTAAGCAGTTGTACAAAGTAGCTGCCATTCAACAAGGCAGTTTATGAATATGATATTTCTTGATCAATGCCACCTCTTTCACCATTTTCTGTATCCCTCCCAAACCCACCTCAACCCTCAGTTTTTTTAATTTTATAGACATGCATTGAATTTTTTTTAATTCTTCTCTTTTTTATTGTGAAAATACCGTACAGAGGGGTTACAATTACATGGGCAAGATAATGAGTACATTTCTTTTTTTTCTCTCTTTTTATTTATTTTTTATTTGTGAACATACTGTACAGAGGGGTTACAATTACATGGGCAGGATAATGCGTACATTTCTTACCAAGCATTGCAGCCTCCTCCTTTGGTTTACCCTTCACAGCCCTTCCCAGCCTCCCCCCTCCCCCCAATCCCAACCCTTCTCCTCCCCCCCTCCCCCCCCACCGACGTTGTAAAGCTCGTTTTGGACATGCAACTTATACTTCTCGTTGTTGCATCAGGTCCACCTGTATCCTCACATGCATTGAATTTTATAACTGCATTCTCCCCCATTTCTCTCTTCATTCATCTGTCCCTCTCCATTTACCCACCTCCCATGTTGTGTACTCATTTCCTGCTGTTTATTTTGTTAGACAGTGTTTTTGCCTTTGTGAGGAATTGTACCATTTGAATTCTTCCCTGAATCTTACATATTTCAGTTAATACATTTATGTATACCCTGGTAATACCCTGAAGTATTTACTTATGTATTTATCAATAAATTTTAGATTCCATGTATGAGAGAAAACGTACATTCTTTTTCTCTTTGGGTCTGACTTACTTAACATCAATTTTTAATGGTAAAAGAATAACAAAAATTAAGGCCCCTTAAATCAGGAAAATGATATATGTCTGCATATATATATATATATATATATACATACACATACACAATGAAATTTTAATCATCCATTAGAAAGAATGCTATTCTACCATTTGTAAAGAAGGAGCTGAAAAACATAATTAAGTAAGTTGGGCCCAGAAAGACAAATGGTGTATGGTTTTCTTCATATGTTGAATATAGAATTAGCATACAAGCTAATGAGTAAACACATAGATAGTATGCAAGTGCATACAAATGTATTAACTGAAATATGGTAGAATCAAGGGTGAACTCAGAGAGTGTAATACCTTAGAAAATCAAGGTTAAAATTCACAAAATGAACTTGATTGAGTACTTGATTGAGGGGTCATAGGTAGAGAAATAAAGAGAAGAAAGAGGAGAGAAGGCATAGAATTCGATGTATATCCTATACAATTAAGAAAAGAGTGGGAAAGGGTGTGTTGAGAGGAATGGGTGAGAATGTTGAAAGAGATGGTATTTATCAAGATGCTTTGTATTCATATACTGCTTTGTAAAATGGCAACTCCTTTGTACAACTTTGCACAACTCCTTTGTACATCTTTGTATTTAAAGAAAATAAAAATACTTTTTAAAACTCCCCAAGTTTGAAATGAATGCATTAAAGGCCTGTTTATATAAGAACATGTACCCTAATCATAAAGATGTATTCCTTGCAAAGTTGATTCCATGCAATTAGACTTTATATTTCTTTAAACAACAGAGTGAAATATAAGAAATTGCTATCTTGTTTTCCACTCTATCCTTTTAGAGTGTCATTTCTTTTTTAAAAAATTTCAGCGTTCTATTCACAGGACACCAATCAATGAACATAGAATTGCTATATAATCTATTTTCACTGTATCTCAGTGCATTCTATAGCAGTGTTATGAACAGGTTTAGTTTTACCAATTACATGAAGGATCATTTATTTCTGTTTCACCTGGCAGACATAGAATGGGAATAAAAATAATGGAAGGTACAGTCATTAATGTTATAGTGGAATAGCCCTTAATGAATGAAAAGTCAATATTCTAATTTTGTTTTGCTTGTTGCTCTACAAAAGCATCAACTCTTAGTTTTAGAAAGCACTTAATGTCAAAAAGCAATAATTCCACTACTATTTAAACCAATCTCATACTTTTTGGTTTTCACGTATCTTTTTGAACTTAAACTTTTATTGAGGAGGTTCAGAGCATTATTCCTTTGTTTTATGCTATTTGGCAAATGAATGGCAAAATGCAAAATATTTAAAAAAAATTAAACAATTATTTTGAAGTCATTTCTTACTTATTTGAATACATACATTTTCCAAAATGAAAATGCATAGTGAAGGATATGTTGTTTTCCATCTTGCAAGCTTCTCTGGCTAAATAGAAGGGAGCTGGATTTCTATATTGCTTCTATAGTTAACCTGGTGCAATTTCACACCTCAAAAAACTTGTGAAAGGTCTCTGTATTTTCATTTAAGAATAAAAATGAAAGCATGAAGTGATGGTTTTGAGCTGTTGTGAACATAATTTTGAATTTTCAGATCATTAAAATCTTTCTAGGGACAGCCGGAAGTTCACAGAACAAACTTTGAACTGATCTTTGAGCTAATCTTTAATATTTAGCACCTACAATGTGTCTGATAATTGTCCTTTTCCCTGAATTATCTTATTTAAACATAAGGTAGAAGAAAAAAATGAAAGATATTTGTGAGATCTAAGTTCATAAAGATGTATCTGTATTATATCCCCTCAGGGGAAAATTCTTTCTTCCTAATCAGGTATAAGTTTTTCAAAGAGGTGTGTTTTTGTTTTTGTTTTTTTAAATTGCTGTCCCTACTTCTTACATGCTATTCCCTTTGGTACACATTGTGCTATAAATTCTATCTTCTAAGTGAAGCAAATATATTAATTCATTAAAATCTTACAAAATCGCCATGCTGTAGCTAGTATTTTCATCTACATGTTAAAAATGAGAGGGATTGTGATAAAAAGGAGAAGCACTTCTATTAATGATTGGCGAAGTGCATGTTAAGGAAACATCTTTGAGATGCGGTACTGTTCTGAACAACAAACTTGGAGTTTTATTAGGATACATAACTCTGCAATCACTGTGCAGAAACATTATCACTTCCGGTTATGAACAATAAAACTTACCTGCTTCCAGCCTTTGGAGTTTAGAGGCAGTATGCTTTTCTTCATTCACTATTGCCTTGTGTTCTAGCTCTCCAGAAATTTTCTCAGGTTTCTTTTTGTCTTAGCATCAGTCAATGTTCTGTAAGCTTACTGCTTTCGCTCATGTCATAAAAGACTAAATTTTAGACTAATTGTGATACTTCCAGTCTTCACAGCTAAGCAAATATTCTAAAACTGTCATAATGCAATCAAAGGGCCAATGAACTCTGTGATGTGTAATATGGGACTATGATTTTGCAGGGTTAAATTAAGTATTTTTAGTTAGTCTGGGATATGACTAAAATGAAAAGTGATTGTAACACTTAACTCATAAAAGAAAAAATTAACATGAAAATGGAAAAACAGCCATCATCATTATAATGACAATCCAGTATGGTTTATTACAACAAGATCACATACCTTATCTCATTCTTAATTGTTTTCTTATACTTGAGAACTTTGCCTGATTAAACTTCCAATCAAGGAATCTATAATGAGTTTAGAAGTATAACATAATTCTCCCCGACACCCCCCCAGCACATAACAGCTTCTGAGATAACCTAATGAAAACATTGTGGAGACAAAATATGAAACTTGTACTAAGATTGCGTTATCATCATATGTGTAAGAGAATGTTATGCATATTTGAAGGTCATAAAACTTGTCTGCAAGAATGTTGAGATGGAACCAAATCTATTGCTCTAACCCAATAAAAATTTCTCTTTCAATGGCTATTTTTGGTAACATTCCTATCTCTATTGCATTCATTGTTAGAATTGCTGTACATTCATACACACTTAAACAGAGGCAATATCCTTCCACACACACACATACATTTGCTCTATCATTATAGGATGTTTACTAGAAGGAACTTTTCCTTGTTAGAAAATAATGTTTTGCCTTTCTAGGCTTATATGGTATGGAACAAATTCACAAAGATGTAATTTTCTTATCATATAAATGCAGTTTTAGTATCCCACACATTCTAAGTACTATCTGAATTAAAAGCAACTTTGTAAGACTTCCAAATTTTGGAAATGTCATTTATTTGTTAATTTGCCTTGCATTTATTTTCTGACTCAATACACAAAAATCTTAGACAAGATTGTGACTTTAATGCATCGATGGCACCATAAAAATTCAAGAATGATGAGGAAAATACCATTGTGCATAGCTTTTTAAAAGTCTAAAGGAAAGATATTGAACAATTTTGCTTTTCATAAATGAGGATACTGAAGCACAAATAGAATTCACAAGTTTGAAAACAATAGTTATTTAAGGGACTACAAATGTGGCTTTTCATGACTATTGCAACATTCCTGTTCCTGTTGAAGTAATTATTGACAATGCTTTGTGCACACGCACATACACGTGTGTGTGTGTGTGCGCACATACACACACATACACAAACCCACTTCATGTCACACATGTCTGTGTGATCATCTTTTGAATTCTTAGGAACATTTTTCTCAATTCATCTGCTTCTTGAACCCTTGATGTGTATGAGGTGCTGCAGCAGTAATTATTTCAATACATATATTAAAATTTTTATCCTCTGAGATTAATTATACTAAGAACATACTTCTTTATGGGTGATTCAAGTTCTTATAAAATACTTATGAAAGATACTTCTTATAAAAGATTTTTCATTAATTTAAATTAATTTTGTGATTTAAAACAAAATTTTAGTAAGTTCATATTTTTCAACATGTGTAAAGGATTTTTATCATTTCTATATATTTACCTTTTGGGTTCTCGACATGCTAATCTACTTTTACAATGCTAACAATTTTGTAGGCTGACATAAAGTTGCTGCCAAACTGGACTTTGAAAATTGTACTGAATTAGCCCTTAGTTGTCCATGGAGTTCATATAGAAAAGCCAAATGTTTACAAAGGAACAGCAAGCTGATTTCAGAATATACCAGCGATGCAGTCATTCTTCCAACAGTAGAATGATCATCATAAAACATAAGACCCTGGGCTAGATGTGTTGCTATGAGCTAGGGAAATCAACATTCTATCCTTGGCTAACTAAACCTTGGCAGGTTTTTTGGTTTTTAATGTAGATTCCATAAAACCCTTGCTTAATGACTTAATGAGTCAGAGCCTAAGTTACTGCCTGGCTATGAAGCCTGCTTTCCCAACTGACTTGAAGGGCACTTCTAGGTCAATCTACATATCCTGGCTATTAGTGATAGAACTCATTATTTAGCCACTGTGTATTATGAGAAAGTTAAAATTTAATTTCAAATACTGACTCAGAAGCGATGTGTTAGCAGCTCACATAAGGACTTCATTTCACATGTGTCGGTGAACTACTCTTTGTCATCCTTCTATGCTATAGAATCTCCCTTTTTCTTGCCTCCAATATTTGAAAGTAAAATAATGAGTGTTTTTAGAAAAGTCCGTAAGAATTTTTAAACATTTATTTTAACTGATACATTAAAAAATAAAAATACTTATTAATGGAGCAATTTATAACATTTAATTCAGATTAAACATATATACCTCATCATACACATAATTTATGGTGGGAACATTCGACCTTTATGAAATTGTTATCCTACAGAGTGCGAGAAATATGCAAGCAATTCAGTGGATAAAGGATTAATATATCCTGAAAAAATAAAGAGCTAAAAATTAAACAAGGAAAGAACAAATTATCCAATTAATAAATGTGCAAATGAGTTGGACAAATGGTTAGAAGATCCATAAATAAATGTTCAACATCCTTAGCCATAAAGGAAACAAATTAAATCTATATTAAGATTCCACGTCACCTTTGTCAGAAAAGGAACACGCAAGAATAAACGCTGACAAAGATAAGGGGAAAAATGAAACCCTCACACACTGCGATTGTGAATGTAAACTAGTTCAACAACTATGGAAATAAATAGAGAAGTTCCTCCAAAAAACTCGCAGTAGATCTGTTCTTGAAAATATACCCAAAGGTGTATAAATTAATCTACTTAAATGCCCATGATTATAGTAACTCTGTCCTGATAACTAAATTGTGAAATCAGTTGAGTTGCCCAAGAAGTGATGAATAGATTAAATAAAATACATATAGGCTATGGAATATTACTGAGTCATAAGTAAAAATGAAATTATAGAACTTTCAGTAAAATGGATAGAACTGAAGATCATGATGTTGAGGGCCAACACATAAAAACAAGTGTCACACATTCTTACTACTTTACAAAACCTAATTCCAAAATGTTGACAATAACGATGATGATGATGATGACGATGATGATGATGATAATGGAGAGTAAAATAATGGGTCATTTTATGGAAAAGGAAGTACAGGTGTAGGAATCATGACATGCAGCAAAGTATGAGACTTCTGTTCATTCTCTTTCATGTACAAATGAACTCACCTATACTTGTAGGAACTCATCCTTTCATTCATCTATTCATTCAACAGCAAGTATCACCTGATGATACACCAAAGAAAATTCTCTCTTTGGGGAATCTGGATATCAGCCAGTAAAGACCAATGTGAAACCTCTGATTTCTCAACTACCAGTTTTGAGGGCAAAATACCCTTCCATCTAGAAATCTAGATTATACTCTATTGTTTCAATGGGCTTGGTAAGGATGATAAATTTATCACAAATATAATGATTTATTTAGTATATGATAGTTATTATATGTATATTTTTAGCCATGAGAAGTATCATCAAAAAGGGCTGATAATTGAGTATTTGTTTAACCTGAAACCGTGGCATTTAAAAAGGAGGTATAAATACAAATACGTTTAGGTCAAAGCTTGAATCAGAGGGAAAATGGAAATAGTTAAACTGAAGAAAAGCCAGAGGAACTGACCTATGCAAAGAAAAAGAAAAGAATGCCTGAGGACTGCTCAGGTATATCTGAAGGTGGTTGCTATGCCTAATTTACAGAGGTTTTTTGAGAAAACATTGAAAGACAAGGCTAGAGAAATGGCCAGGCCCATGATTTTTAATTTGCTATAAAAATGAGTGATTCAAATGAAATCAATGAAGGCATCAAATGTGTAATTATTTTCTTCATGCAACTACCAAAATTAAAACCTTTTAGAAGGCAAGCGTTGTTGAAATAAATTAGAACATTATTTAAATAATACTTCAGTGTTTGAAAATGTATTCAACCATACAGGAGCCTTTATATAAATACGTACTATTAATTATGTACACTTTTTACTTTTGGAAATAATAAAAGTATGTGATGCACATTAAAATTGAGTGAACTTTTCATGAGGGTTTATTACATAGCAATGCTAGTCTGTTTTCTTCCTTTAAAGAAACTTAGAATCAGGCTGGGAAGGTGGCTCAGTGGTAGAGTACTTGCCTTGGATGGGTGAGGCCCTGGGTTTGATGCCTCAGTACCAGGAAAAGCTGGAAGTGGCACTGTGGCTCAAGTGATAGAGCGCTAGCCTTGAGCTGACGGGTAGCACCCAGACCCAGAGTTCTGGCCCCATGACAACCAAAAGAAAAGAAAAAGAAACTTAGAATCTCGGTGAACAAATTAGTAATGAACATTTCATGTTATTCTTGCCCTTCCAGAAGCTGATAATACAGTAATATATGAGAGCAAGTAACTAAACTTTACTGAGAAGGACCAGAGTCAGAAGGACTAGTAATGATTCCCCAGCTAGAATGATTCAAACTACTGTAATGATTTGGGCTAGATTATGATGGCTTGAACCATCACAAGAATGGTGCACACCTAGATGAGACACACACACACACACATACACACACACACACACACACACATATAGTCAGAGGTAGACCTGGTGACTCCGAGATTTGTCACTGGGCAACTGACAATAAAAACACAAAAACAAGAGAACTGGACCCAAGAATCAAGTACTTTAAATAGTTTAAACCTGGAAGTCACTTGATGTTATATTCACTGCTTTCTCTGCTTTCTCATCAGTACAGTTCAGTCATGCTTGGCTTCCCTGGGAACCTTGTTTGGGTTTGAGTGATTTTCGGCACAGTGCCTGCATTATCCTTGGCTTGAGGAACCTATGGAGATCTCTGCCTAAACAAGTGATTTAAATATGAAGTCACAAACTTTTCTTCATGATCTGTAATATATTTCCTTGTTAAGAGAGCCTATAAAATATCAAATACCTCTCTGAAAATGACCTGACACACTGGAAAAATGAAAAGAAAGGACTAAAACTGCTTTGGGAATTATAAAACGTAGTACCTAAGATCTGATTTTTTTTTCCCCCTCAAGAATTTGGGAAACACCTTTATGTTGAGGGTCTTCGCTGGAGATTCCCATGGCTCTTTCTGCCATCAGAGTTACTTTCCTTTGCTACATGGCCACTTCACATAGTATTTTTATTTTCCATTTTATCTCCACTCAAAGACAACAAATGGGCAATGACATTTCTTTCCCAACTGGAAGTGTATAAGCTCAGTGTGAACAGCTGTTGAAACAATTGTGGGTGGAAGATAGCTCTATAGAAAACAACCTTGATGAACGTACATGGTCACATTGCTTACGGGGCTAATGCCCATCTGTTAGACTGGCTGAGTGCCTGCTCAGTTCCTGGTCAGCCTGCAGGACAGACATGGAATACCTCAGTCAAGTTCCACTTCCTTTCTCATGACAGCACTGCCCCCTGGATGTTGGATGCTCCTCCACCATAGATATTCAGCCAATGGCTATAAGAGCTTCAAATCCCTCATCTCACAAGCTCTCCCCCCAAAATTAAAAAAAAGTAAATTAAAATAATTAATGGAAGTTGTAGAATGAAGGCCAGCATATATGGCTTCTATGATCAGTTTATGATATTTCTGTCTGTTTTGGTCTTTCTACAAATGACAGAGGGTTGTGGCAAATTTCACAAATGTGAATCACTGAATGTTTAAATTTATTTGTTGTTGTTTTTTTCTCCATAAATATTACACTTATTTAAGTTTCCCCTTCGGTGAAAAGGAAATCTAATAAAATGGATGAAAAATGTGTCCCAATTTTAACTTTATTTACTTTTTTTTATTTTCCTCCTTGTTCCTTCACCTCCCTTTTCTCTTCTTTTCAATACCCCATCCCACTTTTTTTTCACTCTGATTTATTTCATAGGGCACCAGTTCATGATTTGCCACTCATAATATTGAATCCAGCATTTTTGTAGGTCCCTGATCTTTTTTCACTTTGCCCTCAAGTCAGAGGGGACAAAAGATGCTTCTATTAATTCTTTCTCTTTTGCTTAACTTAGAGCCCAGTCTGGCCTGTCAGCGATCCCTCCCTGTTCACTGTCTTTCAGGAATCTGACAGTTTCCCCTTCTTGGTCCTTTTGAGAGTATTCTATGCAGACTCATGTTCTGAGAGACTATGAGACTCATGGTTCTGGGGAACCATGGGATGGAGGGAGATTTAGAACTGTGTAGAAACCATAGGGACAGACAGCAGCCCTTCATGTTGATGGAGCCCACATCTCCTTCTGAAAGCTCCCAGTGGAGCCTATGCACCCTACTTTGAAAAGTGGAGAAAATAACTACTCGGCAAAAGAAGAGCCTTGAAGTCACTGAAACAGAGCTGCTCAACAGACAGGTTGCCCCCTCTAATGGCATAAGACATGTCCCCTCATCAAGATCCAAGTTGGGGTCTTCTATTTATCCCAACTCATCAATTGCTAAGAGGCTTTACTTCAGTTCCTCCTGGCAAGTTACTTCTACTTGCAAATAAACTTTAACACTACTCCTACTTTTCCAGCTTCATAATTCTTTATATGGTGGAGAAAAGAAGAATTGAGACTCTAAATAGTACCAGTATGTTACCCCATAAATGTTTTCTTCTGCTGTTCTAAGAAACAGATTTCTATCTGACAACAGAGGGAACAGGGTTCAGAGGGAATAACACATAACACTAATCAAGTCCATTTCTTTGCACGGATATAAAAACACATCAACATCCTTTCACTAAATATGTGCAAAGATAGGTCAGCAATCCTAGGTAAATCATCATCATCTGAAAACTGTGAAAAATCACAAGACCCACAGGCTAGTGAAGCTCAGAAAATGGAAACATGGACGACGAAATATAATAACCACAGGGTGAACTCCACTCTTGTCCTTTAGTTCTCTGTGTTGACAGATCCTCTATCTCTTGCATTCCTAGCTGAGTAGCAAAATCAGGAGAAAGGTGGAGTTGGGGGGAAAGTGAATGGACATATAGAACAAATCACCTTTCTACCATGCTCAAGCAGCAGGTAACAAATATCTTGACTCCATGGAAGTTCACGTAGAATGTGTGATTCTTAGAGTGTATGTATGTGTGTATGTGCATATGTGCGTGTGTGTGTGTGTGTGTGTGTGTGTGTGTGTGGTGTGGCTTTTTACAAATCAAATAATGAAGTAACTCTTGTAAATATTATCTTTAGGTATTTGTACAGAGGGGTTTCAACTCAACAAGTCAATTTGTGAGTGCTGTGCATCTTGATCATTGTCCCTCTGTCCATCTATCATTCCCATTCTGTTTATTCCAAGCCCATCTATAAGTAAAAATTTAGTATATCAAGTTCAATATCTCAATAAATATTTATAAAATGGTTGTCTTTGTGGCAAGTAATAATTAGCCACTGGGGGGAGGGTACATTAGAGTATAGATGTCACACAATGGAACTAAACATATATCTGTTTCACCAATATATTGAATTTAATCTCATAATATACAAATAGTTTAAAAGTTAGTATATTCAGAAATAATAAATTTTCTGTACATTTTTATTGTAAAAATGCTGTGCAGAGGGGTTACAGTTACATGAGCAAGGTAATGAGTACATTTCCTAGCAAGCATTGTTCCCTTTTTCTTTGTTTTTCCCCTACCATCCCTTCCCTCCCACCTCCACAACGACCTCCTCCCCCTCCACCCCCTACCCCCAGCTAAACTTGTGAAGTTCGTTTTCAACATAGTGTCTTGTATATCTCATTGTTACAATGGGTCAACCTGTATCCCTATTTAAGCATTTTGTTTTTTCTCTTCCCCTCTCCAAATTAGAAAAGTGTATATACAAGATGCAGGGCACCAACATCAAATACAGTGAAAATAGGGTTAAGCTGGGTGCCAGTAGCTCATGCCTGTAACCATGGATACTCAGGAGGCTGAGATCTCAGGATGACAATTCAAAGCCAGCCTAGGCAGGAAAGTCACTGAGACTCTTATTCCTAATCACAGAAAAAAGCCAGAAGTGGTTCTGTGGCTCAAGAGGTAGAGTGCTAGCCTTGAGCAAAAGTTGCTCAGGAACAATGCCCGGACCCAGTGTTCAAACTTCATGACCAGCAATAAATAAATAAAAATAAAAACATTAAGAATAAGGTGCTGAATATTTTTTAAAATTAATTAATGGCAAGGCATGTGTTAAATGATTAGTTGAAAAGTCTCAGGATGATGAAGTAGGCTGTTATGTAAAATACCACTCTGAAAGAAAACATAGCTCTCTCACAGTTAGGAAGTAATAGACTTCTATGTGAGAAATCAGTCTTGACATTTCAGACATATAACCTCAACACTTTTGGTAACACAAGGGAGTTGTTTATCTGATTCTGGTCACTGCATATAGGAAAAATTTGGTCCTAGCCATTGTGAGTACGAAAGTTCAATTTAAATCATTTATATTTTAATGTGGAGTGATCTTTCGATAAACCCTGTGAAATGTTGCCTGCTTTACTTCTTATCATGGGAATAGTTGAAGAATTCTTTCTTCTGAAAAAAAAAAGCTGCTTTATTCCACCCATCAGCATTCTGTATTTTGTGGTGAAGTGAAAAGCATTTAAAACATATTTTAGGATTTCAAAAGCATTTCTTTCAAAGGTCCTGATCTGAACGTTGATTTCCACTGGCTCAATAAGAGCTGGAAAATTAGTGACCTAGAACCTAAAAACCTAAGCCTGAGCCCTAACAGATTTGGATGGTGCATTCCTGTAATCCTAGCTACTCAGGAGGCTGAGATCTGAGAATTGTAATTCTAAGTCTACCTGGGCAGGAGGTCTGTGATACTATTATCTCCAATTAACCACCAAAAAGCCAGAAGTGGAGCTGTAGCTCTAGTGGTAGAGTATCATAGCTTAGTGAGCGTTCCCAAGCCCCTGAGTCAAAGCCCCAGAACACCCCCCCCAAACACACACACACACACACACACACACACAGCCGTATGAAAATCTTGTAAAATATGATAAATTCCACTATGCTGCTCTATTCTGAGATACTCTTTTCTCTACAATTTGTTGTTCCTTCTTTTCCATTTTCATTTCCATTGACATGCATCTAGCTGAATATACTAATGACTTAGTCTTGCTTCAAAGCTATCCATGGAGATAGATATATTATCAAAGCAAAAGCTTGTTTAAAATCTCAAGTGTTCTGTTATGATAGGATTTAAGGCATGGGAGATACTCAAAACATGAAGTTAAATATTAACATTTGCCACTACATTTTTAGTCTATTGTCCTTACCACAAATAAACTATGTCAACTTAAAAAGAAGGTAGATGTTTCATTACTTCATTCTGAACAGTACAGCACAATTTAACCATTGTGAAAACAAGTGAAATTTGTGGTATTCAGTCTTTCTATGGGCTTCACTTAGCATATCTTGAAATTAATTTTAACCTAGGATAAGTCACTTATATTCATTTTCATCAGCAAGTCCATTTACTTGGTCATCATCTACATACCAAAGGCAATTAAATAATGATAAAGAATTATAATGAAGAATAGGTGATATTTAGAATCATGGAATTTGAGGATGGGACCATTAGAAAGGGTACAGATAGAGTGCTTTGATCTGTCAGACCCAATCCATGTATTAATAACATGCTATTGATTCCTTGTCCATCATAACATGATATCACTCTTACATCATCTGTTTTGTGGAAGATTAAACAAAAAATATAGAGTTATTAAGCTATATAGGGTTACATAAAACCCTCAAACTTATATATACATTGAGGCTACTGTCAGAGAATCTAATACTAAATATTTTCACATATTAAAAGCGATGTTAAATTACCTGAAATGCACAGTGTAAGTCTGTTTGTAGAAATATGTCAAAAAATTAAAATATAAATGCAATAAAAACAACAGCTATATTATAAGGATTTCAATAATCCAGTAAAAAATTAGCAAAAATTTTATTTTTGTTAAATGAAATAACAATTTTCTTTAATATGATTATATTTAATATATAATTATATAATCATAACATATGATTATATCCTATAATATACAATCATATTAGGTATGATCATATATTAAATATATGCTTACATACTATATACAATACATTATATATAAATTAGGTATACTTTAAATAGAATTCATATTTATTAGGTATATAAGTAGAACATATATGTCATAGCACATGTGTATGTAAGTATATACTATGTTTTTATGTGAATTTATTAGGCTTTGGTAAATTCTAGAAGTTACAATTGTAAAAACAACTATTATAGTATTTATGGTTATAAACTAGTGTAAAATTTGATGTTTGTTTATTTACTATTTCCAGAGATTTAATGATTTAAATTATACCACTTTGATCTTCAAAGCACAACCTTTGAACCAGTATTTTTCTCAATGCTTTTAGACTTCGTACATTTTCTAAAATGACAAGTTACTTGGGATGCTTTAACTTCTAGCAAGGAAAATATAGCTGTTCCTACAAATTCCAACTATAGCAGTGCCAGACAGTGACTTGGAAAGAAGTAAAATCAGGATGGAGAGGCTGCCTGGGAATGCAAGGTCTTTAAAAAGCCCTTTGGGAAGGGTGACTGATTGATCTTGTGGTTACTCAGGTCACAAAGGTTAGAGGTTGACAATATGAAGATAAGAAGCCAGCTCTAGGCAAAAGGTAAACCATGTTTATTTGTAATGTAAACATGGTAGCCAGTAAGACTTAATGAGCCTCTAGCTTGTCAACTGTAAAATGGGGACAGGAATGCTTGCTTTACAGCTTGTTTTGAATGAGTTAAATGAGGTAATGTATATCCCATGCTTAACACAACAAATGTGCTTGAGAATTAGCAGGGCACATTCTTATTTTTAGAATCTGGAGCATTGCCAGTAAAGCAGTGCTCACTTTTTGGTTGTATAACTCTGCCTGTCTTTGTAATCCTGGCGGCTAAGCATCTTCATAAAATATTAACTACCCCCAAAACCGAAGTCATAAAATTTGGATTTATTTCATGGAGGAGTCTTTTATGTAGTCAAGCATGAAAGTGAAAAGCACATTGATGGCCTTTCCCCGTTTAATTCCTTTAATGTAGGAAACCAAAACGATTCACAACTGTATCCTGTTAATGATCATAGTATCAAAATGCCCTTAGTCCACACACCCCCAATAAATAACCTGTGATGTCTATAACCATTTTGTGACTCATTGTTCATAGCCAAAGGACTTCCTTGACATTTATATACCCTGTTAAATCACCCATATCTGTGAAAGAAAAAAAAAGGAAGAAAGAAAAGGGCAATAATAGTTATGTTTTAAACCAATCACTGTAAGGCCATTCAAGCTCATCAGCTTGTCAGACGACCCCGTTCTCAGTGCAAGCTATTATTCAGTTTGGGAGAACGAACCTCTAATTGCACATTAATTAATTGTAAAATTATGAACTATATCTTTTATATCTGCACTCTGACACTGTAAAGTAATACTAGCTGAAGAATTATTTCCTGTGCTTTAACAGCTTCAAAGGGTGGCATAAATGTTTCTTGACTACCTTTTATTCCAACCAACCTATTAATGTAATTACTTCTAGCAGTGGATGATCTCTAATACTGATGCTTTAACCTGATCAAGTTTACATTTTAAGAATCTATGACAGGAAATGCATCGTGGGCTTTCAGGCAGGTAGAAGAGTCTATCCGCTTCATCAAAGCCTTCCTAAAAAAAAGAGGAGGGGTTTGAATTGAACTTAGTGTTTCATGCTTGCCAGGTTGGTGCTCTACCACTTAAAGCAGCCCTGCTTCTTTCTAGTTATTTTAGAGATGGTGTGTGAGGAACTTTTCTCCTTGGCTAGTCTTGAGCCATGATCCTCTGGATCACATCTCTCCTGAGAACCTAGGATTGCACATGTGAACCAATGTTTACTAGTTCAAGATCTCCATTTCTTTTTTTTAAATTTACTTTATTGTTGTTATGATATTCATATAATATTTATATTACTAAGATGTAGAGAGTGCAATTCTGAGTCAAGTAATGAGAGACATTTCCTTTCGTACAGTGTCTTTCCTTCTCTGACCCTCTCCCAGCCCTCTCTCCTGTCACCTGTATAGTTCAATTTCATCAGTGTCCAGTGAGCGCCAGTGCTGTACTTTGTCACCCCTTTTCCCTCAAGTTCTGTGCCCTTCCCCCCTCCGAAAAAGCTGCCAGGATTACAAAGACAGGCAGTTTTATAACCAAAAAGTGACAATATGATATATATGTGCAAATAAATCATACATAAACAAAAGAAACAACAACCAAAAAGAGATCTTTTGTTAGAGATCTCGGTGTTCATTTTGAAATATCTACATCTATACATTTAAAAAATTAATATGATGAGGCATAGAGACACCTTTTCATTTCTCCCCTAAGAGTAGCCTTCTGGGGGCTCACTGTGTGTGTCTAGAATCCTATATAGTTTTTTTTTTTATCATAACCCACTGTATTTTAGATCTAACTTCCCCATAGCAGAGAACATATTCACCATTTGTCTCTCTGAGCATGGCTTAGCTCAGTTAACATGATTTGTTCTAGTTCCATCCATTTCCCTGCAAATGACCTACTTTTATTCTTTCTACAGGCTGTGAAAATTTCTATGGTATATAGTTACCACATGTTTTGGATCCACTCATCTATTTTAGGGCAGCTGGGCTGGTTCCATATCTTGTCTATGGTATTGAGGAGTGCAGCAATGTACACAGATGTGCAGGGCTTTTCTTTATGGTGACCTGGCTTGTGATGTTGTGGATAGATGCCCACAAGTGGTATGACTGTGTCATAAGGGAAAGTCTATGTTTATCTTTTTGAGGAACCTCCCAACTGCTGTCCAGAGTGATTGGAGAAGTTTACATTCCCACCAGCAGTGCAGTATGGCTCTTTTTCCCCCATGCATCCCTGCCAACATTTGTTGTTGTTTGAATTCATAATGTTGGCCAATCTAACCAGGGTAAGATGGAATCTCACAGTTGTTTTGTTTCACATTTCCTTTATGGCCAGGACAATGAGTATTTCCTTATGTGTTTTTTGTCCACTCTTACCTCTTCTGAGCAGTCTCTACTTAGCTCCCTTGCCCATTTAGTGATTGGTTTATAAGCTTATGTTTATTTCTGTTTATATTTACTTTATGTTTATTTCTAGGTATTCATTTTTAGGCCATTGCAAATGGAGTTGTTTTCCTGATTCCCTCTCTGCTTGTACATTGTTTCCATACCGAAAGGCTACTGATTTCTATGGGTTAATTTTGTATTCTACTACTTTGCCAAAGTGGTTGATTAGCTCTAGGAGTGTGGAAATGGAGGTGGTTTTTATTTATTTTTTATTCTTTGTGTATAACATCATGTCATCTGCAAATAGGGACAGTTTAATTTCTTCTTTCCCTATATGGAATTCTTTAATGATCTTGTCTTGCCTTATCACTCTGACTAAGAATTCCAGAACTATATTGAAGAGGAGTGGAGAGTAGGCATCCTTGACTTATTCCTGATTTCAAGAGAAATGTTTTTAGTTTTCCACTATTCAATATGATGTTGGCTATTGCTCTGTCATAAATAGTCATTATTTTAAGGAGTTCCTTCTATTCCTAGCTTCTCTAGAGCTCAACATGAATGGATGTTGTATTTTGTCAAAAGCTTTTTCTATTTCTTTTTCTATTTTATTTATTGAGATGATCATGCGGTTCTTGTCTTTGGCTCTGTTGATGTGGTAAATAACATTCATTGATTTACATATTTTAAATAATCTCTGCATCTTTGAGATGAAGCCTACTTGATCATATTGTATTTGTTTTATTAGTTGCTGGATTCTGTTTGCTCGTTTATTGAAGAGCTTTGCATCTTTGTTCAACAGAGAAACTGGTCTATAGTTGTCTTTTTTCATTGGATCCTTACCTGGTCTGGGTGTGAGTGTGATGTTTGCTTCATAGAATGAACTTGGAATGATCCTTGTTTCTATTTCACAGAAAAGTTTGAGGGGTATTGGTGTTAGTTCAATTTTAATAGTCTTACAGAGTTCAGCCATGAATCCAATGGGATCTGGGCTTTTCCTTGTTGGAAGTTTACTTCAATTTTGTTGCCTATTATAGACCTGTTTAAGTGGTTTTTATCTTCTTGATTCAGCGTAGGCAGTTGATGTGCCTAGGAATTTGTCCATATCTACTAGGTTTTCCATGTTATTTGAGTATATGTGTTGAAAGTAGTCCTTCATAACTGTTTGGATTTCTTGGATATCTGTTGTAATGTTACCTTCTGCATACCTAATTTTTTGTATTTGAATCTCTTCTTCATCAGTCTAGCTAGTAGTCTGTCAATTTTAATGATTTTTTTCAAATAACCAGCTTTTTTTCCACTGACTTTATTTATTGAATTTTTTAGGCTCTGTTTCATTAATTTGTGCCCTAATCTTTGCTGTCTCTCTCCATCTAGGAGTTTGGGGTTTAGTTTGTTATTTCTTGTAGCAGCTTTAGTTGTGTCATCAGGTTATTTACTTGAGCTGCTTCTGTTTTCTTTCTGTATGCACTTAGAGCTATGAACTTTCCGCTCAGCACTGCATTTATAATATCCCAGGGGTTCTGATGTGATATGTTTTCATTTTCATTGAATTGTAAGAACTTTCTAATTTCCTCCTTTATTTCTTTGGTGACCCATGTGTTATTCAGTAGTGTGTTATTCAGTCTCCATATGTTTGAGTGTTTTCTGCAGTATGTTTTGTTGTTGAGAATTAGTTGAATTCCACTGTGGTCAGATGGACTGCAAGGAGTTATCTCTATAATCTTGTGTTTACTTAGCTCTTTGTCTGTGCTATGATATGATCAATTTTGGGGAATCTTCCATGGGTTGTTGAGAAGATTGTGAATTAGGTCATTGTTCAATGAACTACTCTATAGAAACCTATGAAGTACAATTAAGTTATGATGTCATTTAAATCAGAGGCTTCTTTGCTTTTTTTTTTTTTTGGTTGACCTGTCCTTTGGTGAGAGTACAGTGTTAAAAATCTCCCACTATTATTATTGTGTTGGGGTCTATCATATCCTATAAGTCCAAAAGTGTTTGTTCAATATATTTAGGTGCTTCATTGTTTGGTTCATAAAAATTAAGCACTCTACTTTCCTCTTCATGGATCATTCCGTTTATTAATATGTAATGATCTCCCTTGTCTCTTCAAACTAATTTTAATGAAAAGTCTGTTTCATTAGATAACAATATGGCTATGCTTGCCTTCCTACAAGACACATTTGTGTGAAATATCTTTGTCCATCCTTTAGTCAGAATTTGTATTTAACTTTGACTGTGAAATGGGTTTCTTGGAAACAACAAATGGTTGGATCTTGTTTTTCCAATCCAATCTGCTGCTCTTTGTCTTTTGGGGAGTTGCAGCCATTAATGTTTAATGTTATTATGGAGAAATGTGTCATATTTCCTGACATTTTTTAAATTTTCTTGTAATTTTTTTCTTTTTCCTATGCTTACAAAGCTAGTCTTCTAGTGATTTTTGTCTAATGTTGTTTGTCCTTGACTTTATTTTGCTCAGATTGTATGGTTCCTTTAGTATTCTTTTTAGTACAAGTTTACTGTTCATGAATTCTTTTAATTTTTGTTTGGTATGGAAGGTTTTAAACTCACCGTCAATTGTGAATGTTAGCTTCACTAGTTACAACAGTTTGGGTTGGCAATTATTGTTCTTCAGATCTTCTATTATACCACTCCAGGCTCTCCTTGAATTCAGAGTTTGTCTTGACAGATCTACAGTAATTCTGATCTTCTTTACATTGTAATATAATTTCTTCTTTGATTTTTCTGCATTTAAAAGTAATTCCTTGTTTTTACTATGGCGTGTCTAGAAGTATTTCTTCTTAGATCTTGGCTACTAGGAGTTCTGTATGCCTCTGCCAAATGGGAGAGTATCTGAATCTAGAGATTGAAGAAGTTTTCTATTACTGTGTTGAATAGGTTTTGATTGTCTAGTTTTACATTCTTTCCTTTTTTCTGTCGAATTCTGTGTAGATTTGATGTTTTGGCTGAATCTGCCAGTTCTTGAACTTCCCTTTGGTATGTTCTCAGTGTTTTTCCATGCCTTCGACTACTCTGTTTTACTGTCAACACCTAGTACTCTATTTTCTATTTCGATTCCTCTATTGTCTATGCTTTCAACTGTGATTTGCAAAGGGAAAGCCTTTCATGCTTCCAAGCTCTTTGTTGACATCAGTTCTCAGGGTGCTAATTTCATCTTTTAATGGTGTGTGTAACATTTCTATCTTTCTCTCCAGATCTTTTTGGGTGACCTGTACATTCTTGGTCATTTCCTCCTTGTAGTCTATTTGTTTGGGAGAGTCTCCTTTTATTGGGTATTTCTCTCATTGTTGTTTACCATTCCTTTTGTCCTCCATCTCTTCTTCTTCACTAGGGTTTTTCCCTGGATTATTGTTGGCTTTTGAATTTGGCGTATTATCTTGATTTTTTCATGAATTTTGCAATCTTTCATTTTGATTTATGCATTTAGGTTTAAGGACTGTAGGAGTGGTTTGGATTATTAAGGTCAGTTGTGGTGGGTGTGATTTACTGGATGGACCTCTCTCGGACTTTGCACTTGGCCGTTTTCAACACAGGGTGGTACTAACAGTGTTATGGGTCCTGGCCAGTTGTTAGGGCTCTGTGGTAGGTTCCCTCCCACTCAGGCAATCTGGTATCCTGACCTGGATTTTTGGCCCAGGGGCAAGTTCCTACTACGTAGGGCCTAGCAGTCTGGTGTCCCAGCCCAAATCTTTGTCGAGAGTAGGTGAATTCCTGAAAGGTGAAGTGGGGAAGTTGTCCCAGCCTGAACTCTTGGGTTGGTGTCTACTTCCCATGGGGCAGGGAGCAATGTTCCAGTGCCCAGAACTCAGCTGAGCCCGCTGAGAGGGCAGATTCCCACTGTGCAAGTGCTGGAAGGTTGTCCCCATCTGAGTCTTAGACTGACATCTACTTCCTGTGAGGTCGGGAGCTGCTGTTCAGCCTCTGGACCAGGTGTAAGCCACAGAGGCGGTGGGTTCTAGCAGAGTGGTGTGGGGGAGAGGGCCCCTGCTGACTTTTACCACGTCACGAATTTTCTGTCAGCATTGGCAGCTGGGAATACAGAATCCCAGCCCCAAACCAGGGCCCAGTGGCTCTGCAGCGGGTGTTGTATCCTAGTGATCTTCCACAGGTAACTGCAGAAGGGTGTTCATGCAGGACAATGGGGAGATTGTCTCTGTTGACTATTCACAAGTCAGTTATTTTCTCCCACCAGCAATGGCAGCAGGGAATGCAGGGTGCCAGTACCAAAGTGAATTGGGGCCCAATGGCTTCTGAACCTCGCAGATGTCTGGCTCAGGGGTGGAGTTGTGTCCTGGTGATTTTCTGCAAGAAGTAGAAGGCGTGGGAGAAAGAGTTGCAGCCTCTTTGGTCTCTTCCAATATGGCATCCTTTCTTGAGTAGGAGGGAAGGGGTCTGGGCCAGCACTCTGGGTCACCACCAGTACTGGTCTTCCACGGGAGGGCTCCCCTGCCGGGTACTCACAGTCCTGGGATTAGTTTTGAACTGCCCAGCAGCATTTTGGTGAATGTTTTCTGTGCCAATCTGCCATTCCTGTTCAACTCTGGATCTATAGGTGTGTAGCTTTCTGTGCTGAATGAGATCGCAGCATAGCCATTTGGCTGCTATCAGAGCTTAGCCACGCTGCGGGCATGGAAAGGGGGTGGGAGGAAGGCATTTCGTGGTTTTCCGTCTTTGTGTGTGTTAGGTATATTCTTTGGTTCTTGTGATTACCTGCTTATATTTTCCTCGTTGTTGTTATCTTAAGGTTAAGTGCATTTTAGGACCCTAAATCTCTGTTTGGTACTCTGCCATCTTGCAGAAGTCTTTGAATGGCTCTTAAAATCAGAATTCAGAGATATAGTCACTGCCCCAGGGAACTCCATTCTGTACCAAACAAATGCTCAAGCTTCCATTGCAGCCCATCCAAGGGACAGGAGTAAGAGTTCGTCCTTTCAAGAGAGCAGGGAGTCTACTGTGTCTGAGATACTTTGGAAAGAATTGTAAATTCATTCCAACAAGATACCTTTAGACTGTTAGTTAACCTCTTAGTTCTGAAAGTCATGTGATGCTTTGAATTCATTATTAAAATCCAAATAAGCCTTAGAGCTAATAGCTAAATTCACTGTCAAGTCCACAAATGCAGATGACACTCAAACAGCATAAGATCATAAAGATACATTGGAAGAAAAATGAGAGCAAGACAGATATTCTTACTTAATTTGTCCAGTTTCTTTCTGTTCCTTTTTGTCTCAAATCTACTCTTGTAAGATAACAGAAAACTTTCAGTTGATAGATGACCATAAAACCTCCTTACCTACCTCATAGTACTTCTTAACTTGATTAAAATAATGTCAACATTATCCTATTATTAGCACACTGATAGGTTATCTTGAATCATTGAATAATATTACAAGATCACTCACGTATGGAACTGTTTGTATATTAGGTGAGCTAAATTTAATTAGAATTGCCCTGCTATAAAGTATTGGAACATAACCTAGCTGTGTGATGTTACAACCTGTTTCTCTTAGAAATACCATCAAAAGAATGAGAAATGCTTTGAGCTAAAAATAGAAAATTTGTACGTAGTTTATCCTATAATTACATTATGTGCTATGAGCTAACATTAATGGTTAGTGTTCAGGTTATAAAAGACATAAAATATTATAGGAAAATGATACATAAACACACTGGAAGTTTAAGGATAGAATACAAAGCAGATGGGGCACTATTGGCTCCTATCAGAATACAGATTCAGTGCCTAGGTAGTTATCTAAGAGAAGCCATGGACATTTTCACTGGGCACTTGCTTCCTTGGTTAGGAATACAAGAGAACTGCCATGTGTACCACCAGTATAGACACAATTTATAAAATAAAATGTGCCTTGGATTAACATAAAAGTCATACAAGAATTTCAAAAAGACTAAGTTTACAGGGCATTTGTCATTTATATATATAATATATATATATAAATATATATATATATTTATATATATTATTTATACATGTGTGTGTGTGTGTATATATATATATATATATATATATATATTTAGAGATGTGTGGGGAAAAGCGGAGACTTGGTTAATATAGGTAAGCCTATCTAGATAACTCACTCCAAATTAGTTACTACTAAACTCCAGGTCACTAAATCCTTGATTCTCAAATTGTGGGAGAAAATGAACCACCTGTCAACAATCACCTAGAGAGCTTGTTAATGAAACATACTTATTTTGCAGATCATGGAAAGAACCTGCCAACTATTCTATGCCTGAAAGCTTTTGATACTCAAAGGACTTAGGCCAACTAAATTGATCTTTTCAGAATAACTATCTAGTATCAGCCTTAGGGGCTCTTGGATCTCTACTCTTTGGTACTTGGGTTGCTGAACTTTAGCCAGTGATTCTTGCCACCTTTTAAAATGGTAGTAAAATGCAGAAGAAATTCCAGAAGCTCCAAAGACCACCCCCAAATTTCCTCAGTGATTGATCATTTAGAAACAACATAAAACACTTCCCTGATAAAAATGTTTTTAATTTTCTATCTAGCACCCCAACAAGTAGAAAATTCAAGGCCATGCTTTTACAGTTTGTTGACAATTTTGAATGACAATTTTGAATGCTTTTACTTATGGTTGCATAATACTAACTGGTTGTAAAAAAGAACAATAAAAGGAAAGGAAGAGACTTGCTTTCAAATATAATCCTGGGTTTAGTTAGAATAGAATGATGTTAAAAATAAAAGGAGAAACTAACACTCTTTGTTCTTGGTAATAAAATGTGATACTTTAATTATGGCCCTTTCAGTCCTTGCATTTCCAGTGGGACTGAAGAAAGAAGCTCATGTGCAAGATATTGTTTCTGAAATTTGTCTTAATTTTGATGAGTCACAAAGCTGATCTAAGAAGCATTTATATAACACTTAACTGTGTATTGCCACACAGAATTGTTCAAGCTAGATTTTAAAAATCATTCATGTAGAAACATCCTATATGAATGGGATGAGAGTGAAAACCTTAAGCAGAAGTTATTAGATAGAGATTAAAAAGCAAGAATGTTATTAAGGGAGCTTCTCCTATAAATAAAAATCTAACATTGCATGGTAAATAATCCTCAATGCAAAAAGAAAAGTTAGTAAGTTAAAAAGAGCAAGCTATTATTTGATGAATAAAAACAGAATTTCTTTTGACTGATAATAAACTTTTTTTTTTTATGTTGGTCATGGGGCCTGAACTCTGGGCCTGGGCACTGTCCCTCAGCTCTTCAGCTCAAGACTAGCGCACTACCACTTGAGCCACAGCACCACTTCCGTTTTTTTTCTGCTAATGTGGTGCTGAGGAATCGAACCCAGGGCCTCATTCATGCAAGGCAAGCACTCTACTGCTGAGCCACCTTCCCAGCCCAGTAGTCAACTTTTGCGTAAACTGATTGGTATAGTTTATGATGCAATAATAAAGAAATTTGAGCTGTACTGGCTTTAAGAAATAACAATTTATTTCTCTTTCCCTGGCACATGTTCTTTTTAGGTAAACTGAGCCCTGAGAAAAACCCTTTCTTCAGGCCAGTAGACAATATTTTACGTAATATTACAGATAATCATGGCATAGAAAAGAAAAGAAGAAGGTACGATAACCTGTGCATTCAAGTGGAAAGGATTTTAATCCAGAGATGGTGCACAGAATTAAGCTTAAAATGAAATGTCCAAAGTAATTCTAAGTTACCCTAGATGTATAGTGTTATCCATGTGCCTAAAAAGGAAGAAAAATGCCGAATATTTGATAAGCAGCACTAATGACAATTATTAGCAGTCTACCCCTCTGGTCACTAAACATTTCAACTTCTTTCCTTCTTTCAAGACCACCAATAGCAATAAAAACTACAGCCTGACTTTAACACCCTTGTGTCCAAACAAGGCCCCAATCCTATCACTCACCTATGTTTCCTCTTGTTCTGGAGACAAATGACTCTGCACCCTTAACACCAAAGAACAGTGGTAGAATAGGAACAGATAACCATTCCACTAAGAAAGTGAACAAATTAGAAATCACAGTTCTTCTGAAATTATGCTATTCACATGAGCAGCATAGATGTTCGAAAAATGGTGAATGTTGCTGGTGAAGATTCTGATTCTGGTTCCCAGATGACTTTCTCCGTGGCTCTTGGCTACTTGTGATTATTTATGTAGACTTTTTGCTTTACTGTCATACTGTTTGGCCATATCTGCACTGGAATTGAGATTGGATGTTCTGGCTTGGAGACTAAACCACACTCAACCTGATCCCAGCAGTTGTAAATTCTTCAACAACTATAGATAGATGGATAGATAGATAAGTAGATAGATAGATAGATAGATAGACAGACAGACAGACAGATAGATTGACAGACAGACATAAATACCTTCGTAAATCTTTTCAGGGTACAACAGCCATCTCTCAAAACCACCAGCTTTTTAAATGACTTAGTGCATCACCCACTTCCAGAATTCGTCCTAGACTTAATCTTAAGTTTACAATATTTCTCTGCTTCCTGCATCCTGCTTTCTCTCTCAACTTAATTATAGGCCTCAGGCCAATCAGGCAGAGGTGGGAGATCCTCACCTTTCATCTGTTTCCCAGAGCCGTTTTATCCAATTGAAAGGATTTAGTGTGTTTGCCACCTTAATCCACTGAAAGGTTTTCATAATGGGAGTAAACAGAGTTGGCCTTGATTTGATCCTTGCCTCCAGGCTGCGTTTTAATCAGACGCTGTTACTTAAAGTAGTTTTTCTTTCAACCTTGCAGGTCCCTCTCCCACAAGAGTGTCAGTTTTATATTGCCTTCTATTCATGCATATGGAATCATAAGAGATATATCAAATTCCCTGCCTACTATTTGTTCACTAGTAAAGGAAGCTGACAATGGCCGGGTAGGAATGGTTTGTGCCTGGAATCTGAGGCTGAGATTGGAGACTGGAAGTTCAAAGCCAGGCCAAGCACAAAAATCCACAGGAGCTATATCGATAATTAATTAGAAAACTGCTGGACTGGAGGTGTGGCTCAAGTGCTAGTGATCTATCATGAGTGAAAAAGTCTAGCTTAGAGCCTGAATTAAAGTCCTTGGTTGGCATGAGGACACACACACACACACGAAAATTAACAGAAGTCTCAGCTTCTAGATTAACATAAGTGATCGGTCAATTATTCAGTGTTCATTCTTAAGTGTGAATCTCCACCTAAAATTATTTTTCCAAAAAAAAGGATGAATAACAGGTACTTGCTTGATGGTATTTCTGCTGGAAAAATTCATTTCATAGCCATCTGACATGGCCAGGTTTGTATGAATTGAATTTATGGTGTGTCATGTCTACTTCTGTTCAGCAACATAACATACAGATCCATAGTGGCGGG
>NW_012267220.1:9794526-9922647 GCF_000151885.1 Dipodomys ordii | reverse complement strand
GCAAAACATTTGTGTTTTTTTTTTTCTTTTCCAGGTGCTCCATCATACTGATCACAATGAATTTCTACAAATGTGAGTTGGAGACCACACCACAAATAACAAGAGTAGGTCTAGGATACGCTTGGACACTGTCTGTTTAGTAATGTAATGATGCTACTTGTATTTATACCCAGTAAGCAGCCTACTCGATATTGTATCATCTAAATAATTTGGAAAAAAGTAGGATATTTGTCAGGATCACCATATACTTGTGATTTAAATGTGTTTGTGGATGCAGAGTCCACAGGTTAAATGGACAGACTCCATTGTGGTTTTTTTTTTTCATGTTTTTGGTTTTTGTGGGGCTTGAACTCAGGGCCTGGGTACTGTCCCTGAATCTCTTGTGCTCAAGGCCAGCACCCTACCACATGAACCCCAACCCCACTTGCAGCTTTTGAGTAGTTAATTGGAGATAAAAGTCTCACAAGGGCTTTTCCGCCCAGGATGGTTTTGACCCATGATCCTCAGATCTCAGCCTCCTGAGAAGCTAGGATTACAAGGTGTGAGCCACTGGCAACAAATCATTCTTTTAAGTTTTATTTTAATTTTCAAAAATGACACCAAAACACATCTTAAGTAAATGCTATAAAGTTTCTTCTGTACTATACAGTCACTTGGGAGATAATAGATACTTTTCAGATTAGCTATAAACTGTGGAATGACCAATGCCCAGATCTTCTAGGAGTTTCACATTTGCTTTGAATTAACTTCTGCTGATTTATCACATCATGAGGGTTCATTGGTGTTGAAGGATAAATGCTTTAGTAACGTGGGAAGTCAGCAGGTGTCAGGTGAAATAAGAGGCCAAGTCTAGTGTTAAGGATGATTTTTAAGGGATCTCTGATACTGCTCTATGACAAAGTTTTCATATTGTCTTTAGACACTTATAAAACACAAGCTTGCCTACAGTTCTATTTCCTTCCTTCCTTCTCCCCTCCCTTCTCTTCCCCTCTTCTCCTCTCCTGTCCTTCTTTTTCTTCTTTCTTTCTCCCCTAGGAATCACACCCTTGGCCTTATGCAAGCCACACACCTGTTCTACCATATAGTGTTTATTCATTGGAAGTATTTTTAATTTTTTGTCTAGCCTTTTATAGAGTAGACTTTTCCAAACTGTCAAATTGCTTATGTAATTTGTCTGTTATTTTATCATTGAATATTCTCTCTGTTTTAAAGCTCTCCCTGATTTTCAATTGTAGTTGAAAATGAACTAGAGACCACAAAGCGTAAGACCACAGCTTTTTCATATCCTCTAACATACTCTTTTATTTTCAGAGAATTAGACATTGAAAAGAAACAGGAAGTTCACCTTCCAACAGTTAAGGCTTCAAACAAAATTGTTGCTATGTACTTCTCTATCTGTAAAACTACCTCAAAAGAATTTATTTCAGCTTTAAATCATTTACACATTTTTCCATTTTTGTGATTTATAAGGTAAGGGCAAAAGGATCATGGCCATGTTTCGGTCAAATATAAGCTCTGAAATTCTATTTCAAACTAAAAATGTCTTCCTAGCCAAAAAAAAAAACTCTTATATGTATCCTGCCCTGGGCATTCTCATTCAAGTTATGTGGTGGGAAAAGATGGATTGGAATTAGAGCAACAGTCTTACTTTGGTCAAAGGGCAATTCCCAAGATGTCTAAACAATGAAGCTGACAATAGCAGGTAGTTTGCTATGACGAACAGAAAAAACATTCCAGTTTTCCCTTGAGTTTCACTGAAGCTTCCTGGGGCACTAAGAGAACTCAGAGGCCTTTATTTCTTAGTTAAAAACATATGGGGTAAGAATTTTGAACAAAGGCTCTGGTGACAGAGTCTGTTACAAAGTGAGAGTTAGGATTGGAGTCAGGAGGCTATACTTACGTTAGGTTTTGCCCTAAGTGGTTACTGAGATGCCTAGATGTATTCCTATATGTATCTTTTGAAACTGGGACCCATCTGACATCTGACTTCTTTTGGAATAGCACATTTGAAAAACACATTTTTAAACTTAATATAAATTACATGTATGACATGTTTGTGTGTACTATCATATAGAAATGACA
Organism: Dipodomys ordii; assembly: GCF_000151885.1. NCBI lineage: Eukaryota > Metazoa > Chordata > Mammalia > Rodentia > Heteromyidae > Dipodomys > Dipodomys ordii. The sequence continues at coordinate 9,920,565 of NW_012267220.1, read as the reverse complement.
AAGGGTCTAATGTTTGTGTCAACAATGAATAGTGTTCACAGATGACAGTGTGGAAACTCAGATATTAAATGATATTGTTTCAGGTTATACAGATAGAAAGAAACATGTGAAAGGTAAGTTCACTGAAGACCACATATTTTTATTTTTAAAAAATGAGGTAGAAGAGAGGACTTTAAACCAGTAAAAACAGGGTTTGTGGAAGACTTAGCTCAGAATATTTGGTTATTTGTTTAAAATGCAAACTCAGGGGCTTCACCAAGTAACAGAGTTACTCAATTGCTTTTTAAAAATAAATTCCCATGTGATTCATGTGCTTCTAATAATCATACATTGCTCTTTTGTAGAAGATTTAAAAGCGAATGAGTCAGACCAGCTGGCTCTGATGATTGAATATTTATTTAAATGTCTTTGAATGTTCTATTGACCAAATTGCCTACAATATCTTTTTTAAAAAGATTATGGCTTACTGCTATTTACCAACATATGGCATTACACAGAAAGAATGTGGAAATATAGTATAAATGAATCACATGAGAACTAAACCTAGATCCTGGGATAAATGCTTTCCATTGTATGCAGTGCACACACCGATCAGCAGAGGGCAGTGTTCATCCCTCTGGCTGAGTTTGCTAAAGCACTGAGACAGAAGTATCCTTGAATTCCCCCAAGCCATAGAGTCAGTGCTGCTTTTACATTTAGCATTGGAAATGCAGTATGTTTAATTTTTTCATTATATTTAATTTCCTGGAAAAATACAGCCTTCCCAGGTCTGGTAGAAATGATATTTGACTCTTGTAAAAGGAACAAACAAACAACAACAAAAATCCCGTGACTGTTTATTATTCATCAAGCTCTGTTGCAGCCTTGTGTATTAAATCTCTCTAATCAATACATCTATGACCATTGTGCTACAATGCACAACCAAAGCCTTGAGCAATTTGTCTGTTTTCATATCCAAGAGTATGGGAGCATACAAGGAAAGGAAGAGTGGAGCTGAAATAAAACACAAACAGCAGTGTGGTGATGTCGTTTTAACTTCTGTCAGGATTTCAATTCTTAATAAAGACTTATGGGTTATGTGCGCTCTGGAAGGCACTTCATATTCCAGAAGTTTAAGATAAAGTGAACACCTCTCTGGATTATGAGATTGAAATAAAATGTGTGTGTATTTTTGACTAGCACAAAGCAACTTGTAAGTAGATGATTTCTTTCTCCTCATCCTTGCTAAAGTCATGCATCCATTTCTGCCTTCAGTACCTCCTTCTTTTCATAATACTGAACTTAGATGTGACAGACATTGTGGGCATACCTGTTAAACACATGCACCAGTGCCCAATGCTGCCCAACTGCCACTAAAGAATTTTACCTGGGTTTTACATAGAATCTCTGCTGTCAGCTTTATAGTGACATCAGCTACAATTCAATGAGCCACAATTCAGCAGGCCTCTTGCTTTTATGGCCAACAAAACCATTCTGCCAGGAAGAAGTTATGATCCTTGTAATACAGATAGAATCATGGCTCAGGGATGTAAATAAGAGACCAAAGCTAAGAATACAATGCACAACAGAACTGGTGTTTCAATTTAACTCTTTTCTTCCATAGAAGACCACATCACAGCCTAGCTAAAAGCCAAATAGTGTGTAGTTCTCCTTCAAATCTACTTCCTTCTTTTATTCTAGTTCCCATTTGGAAGGATGGAATCATAATTCAAATTTGGTAACTTTCCTCTGGAACTGCTCTTTTTATATCTTTCATTTTTTTTTTGTAGGTCATGGCGCTTGAACTCTGGGCCTGGGTGCTGTCCCTCAGCTCTTCAGATCAAGGCTAGCACTCTACCACTTGAGCCACAGTGCCATTTCCGGAACTGCTCTTTTTAAACTACTTTTCTTGAATCACTAAGGTGCTTTTGAAAAAAAAATTGGAGTGTCCATTATTTTTAAATTTTCTTTCCTCATTTTAAGAACATGTAACTCCTATCTTAACAAATTAAAGGCTTTATTATTGTAAATTTGGGATGCCAAACAAAATCGTATTTCTGAATTCAATGAGACATCATCAACTATGTCCATGCCAATGCCTCTAGAACAATTTACATGAATATAGATTTATATTTGTTAAACTACTATTTCCAATATGGACATGGCTCTTTAGGACTATCCAAATAACCTCAGCTTCGAAAATTCTTACATTTTTGGCAACTTTATATCTCATCCTTTTATTACCTAGATATGTCTTTGGTGATCCTGCTTTCTTTTTCCTTACAGTTTCCAACATTTAAGTAAACAGTTATATGGGGGTGGGGGGTATTTCATTGTGAAAATTTCCATGTTTGTATAAATCTATTCCAGTCAATCTCATCCCTTCTATCATCTTGTCTTACCTACTTTCTTTGCCTGGAATAAACTCTTCCCTTGTTTTTCTGACTAATACGTGCCCTGGTATAAGACGTGCTCAAGTTCTCTGTCCTCTGTTAAGCACTGTTAATTTCCAGTTAGGGAAATTGTCTCTCTTTGTCACGGAGTGGGTCTCTATCACAACCCTCAATTTGTAGCTGCGGTTTGAATGTCTGTTCTCTAGGCATCCTGAAGCTTCCTTGTATCAAGGATGGGAATTTTGTCTGTCTTTGGTTTGTAATAAGCAGTGTAATGCTAACAATTAGGACAAGCACTGGGTAAAATGTTTATTCAGAGAACAAATGAGTGAGTGAACAGCTTAGCCTTTATGCTAGAATAAGGGAGGTGAGGGACCAAAGCTTCATGAAAGATGTGTAATGCAACAAAGGCAGGGCAAGTTCTCCGATACCTACAGCCTGCTTGGACCATTGAATGATGTCAAGGATAATTGATGAGTTCAGTTTTATCTGTCTTTTTTCTCCCTCTTCATCATTATTCTGAGGAAATGAGAGAATCTATTTCCTTAATAAAACAAATGACTTTGATTCATTCTTTGTAGCTGTGAAAATTAATGGCCAGAAAAGAAAGCAGGCATGCCTACCAATTTGTTTGGAGCTGTATTTACTCCGCCTTCCTAGAATTCTAGACCTTGAGGATTTAACCTTAAATGTTTACATCATAGAGCTCTGCCAAGAGAAGCCAGCCTAGAAGATAGAGGTGGATAACTTATTTCTTCCTTTCAAGAACCCTCATTTTACTACCTCAATAAAAAAAAGTAAAATAAAAATGAATACCAGAGGGCTCTGATAAATGGCAAAGAAAATGGCTGGTGTAGCTCTCACTACTTTCAGCTGAATTTAAAAGAAATTGCCTGCCAGGACTTCATCAAACAAAGGTCTATCCTCACACAATAGGAATCTTACAGGGAGTCAGTCAGGCTACAAATACTTCATCCATCCAAGCCAAGATACCAGTGACTCCATTTCCTTCTCCTGCACCATCCTCCGTATTTGTGCCGTTTACTTGTTTGTTTCCAGGGTCATGGTGAATCTGTTCTACCTCGAGGCCACATGTCTGCCTCACAAACAAGAAGAATTAAGATATAAGTGAACAAAGCATGTCTCAGTTGAACACACCACTCTTTTGTCTCTAAATCTGTCTGTTTTTACTACAGCTGAAAAATAAATATAAGTTTTCCAATATACTCTACCACTCATTGGCTACAGTGACTGCAAAAAAAATGGAAAGAAATAACTTTATGAGTACAAGACCTCTCTGAGCATTCCTTGTTCACTGCTGAAGAAGAAGAAACCATCAATCTGTGTTCCACCTCTGAAACCCATACAGAAGATGAAAACATGGCTTTGCTGTAAGCTTGTGACATCATTTCCTGTTGGAGGTGATCCAAAGTAGACGCAATGCATGAGTGCCTTCACACTGGCTGACAAAGTTGCTGACATAGTCTTTGACAGAAATTGATCAACCGGGCTCTAGTTCCTGTTCTCTAGATTCTAGTCAGGGCTAGTGTGTATAATCTTGAATTTGTCTCAAATGTCTTGAGATTTTCCCATTTTAATTCCTCCTCTAATGTATTAAAATAGTAAATGTTCTAAAATTCATATTGATTGTGCCACTACCTTCCTTCATTCTCTCCTTGAAAGTCAACTTCATCCAGATGCTTTCTAGTACCACTCACTGCCCTTAACTGTTAAGTGTGGATGATCCTAGTACAGCGCACCGAGCACTCCATGTCTGACCACACTGGAAAACTTTTAGACCCCCGCGAGTTTCCTCCAAGTGTTTCTAGCATCTGGCCTTCTGGAAGCACAGTTCCATTTTCTCAACTCACTCCATCTATCATGGTTTCCTGGACACTCCCAGCAAAGCTACTACTTTCTGCAGAAAATCTCAGATTCCTGGGTTATGTGGCTTGTGTTCTTCCTATGGTTCCTAGAACATTTGTTCATTTCAATCTACTCTATTGTAATTCCCTGTTCCTGTAATTGTATCTCCCTGCAGGTTAGAGTAACTGTTTTGTCAAATTATGCCATCGTTTGTCCTTTCTTCTCATTGTAATCTCCTATGCCCAGTCCTGAGGGTAGTACATAGCAATCAGTCAGTAAACATTTGCTTCATGGATAGGAATTTTTTCATTGTCTTCATTCTTCTTGTGAAAAAGGGAGAAAATAGTGCAGATGGGAACGGGGGGAAGTGGTAACACATCTCCATTTCCCCACAAGTAAGGAGAGTCTCACCACTCTCCTTAGGTTAGGGATCAAAGACTTACTGGGGCTTTTTAGACATTTCAGAGTCTTGAACATTGAGATTCCATCTTACTCCAGTTAGAATGGTCATTATCAGATAAACAAGAACCAAGAAATGCTGACAGGATGATGGGAAAAAGGGATCCTTGTAGCACTGCTGATTGGAATGTGCATTATTCCAGCTGTTGGGTTAGTTAAATAAGTACGTTTAATTAGGTCGCCAATAGAGAGAACACCACGCCGTATTCAGACAGGAAGGGAAGTTTATTCCCCATTGCCTAACCCCAGGATTCATGGTGGAGAGCCATGGCCGAGAGGGCTGGCAATGTCCTGCCTGGGTTTAGGAGGAAGGGGAGAGGAGAAGGTGAGGCCAGGTGAGGGAAGGTGTGGCCACACCAGATGGGGATGTGACCTCAGAGCCTGGGACCCTCCCCTGGTCTGATGGTGGGCATGTTGGGGCTGCCCAGGACATGACTTCAAAGGGGGAAGTGACTGCCTCCAAGTGTGCCAGTTACCTAGGTGACCCAGGTACTGGGCGGTGACTTAGCCAAGAAGAGGGAGGATCGGCCCGGCCTTCCCAGGGCAGAACTTACACCAGCCACTATAGAGATGGGTACATATTCAAAGGAATAAAAGTCATCTGCTTATAAAGATACCTAGCTACCATGTTTCTTGCTGCACTAATCACAGCATTCATATTATGAAGTCATCCTAGATGAATAAGGAAAATGTAGTATATGGGCACAGTGAAATATTACTAAGCCATAAAGAAAAATAAAACTCTGCTATTTGCAGAAAATAAAACGGGTTGAGATAATCGTGTTAACTGAGATGATCCAAGGTCACAAAGACAGGTAGGCATATTTCCTTTTGTCCTTGGAATATAAGGAGAAGGATTTGAAAGTCAAAGTCATGTTGTGGAAAGAGAAAAGAGGGAGGAAGGATAAAAAATAGGAAAATAGATGAGAACAATCAAATTTCAGCTATTCATGTAGGAAAATGTGATAATAATCCCCCTTGCTATTACATTTTTGAAATATTAAAAATATTCTAAAATTAAATTGCATGCATGATTTGATGTCATTCAGATACCAGGAACAACAGTTTCTAGACTGTCAAATCAACTTTCTTGAACACTGACAGGGCAAGGGCTTTTGGAAAATAGGAGGAAACAAGTAAATTTTTAAGGAAAAACAAAGCCCTCTATAATGAGCAACATTGTACTTGAACAGATGCTAACTCCCCATGAAATTGTAGAGTAAAAATAGTAAAGACAAAATAACCTTGATTAAGTTTTAAATAAACTGATGAAAACCCAACAATCTTTAGGTATTCTTTAAAAAAAAGTATCACTCTAACCGATGAGAGTTTATGTACATGGAATTCTATTATTTCATTGCACATATCATTTTAAGAGTTTATATGAAATAGTTTGGCTGTGTCTATTTTATATTTGTATTTGGGGGACAAGGAAAAATATGCAGCATCTAAAATGTGATGTAATTATTTCACTTAACACTTTTTTTAGCCAATGTTCAGAAAACAAGGACTTTCTAGTTAGAACTTACGAGGTTGCATTCACATAGTGTATAATTGGCTCATGATGCTGTGTGATCGCGTTTCACTGGAGGAAGCAAAACAATTTGAGACCAATATTTACATATGAAGTTTGCTAAATATTTGCTTTTGCTTTTTTCTTGCCATAGTCTGTTTGGCCACCTAGTGTATTGTTTTCCCCCTCAAAGAAAGATGTGCAAATCCCGAAGCATAGAGCACAAAAAACACCCTCCTGTAACTCAGCGGTCTTCTTCTGTAATCCACATGCCACTCTATAACATCTTTTCTCTCATAAAAAAAATACCCATGGAAGTCCAGAAACTCTACTACATTGCTAAAGCTTTTAGAGACTTAAATAATAGCCCGGACATCTGCTGATGTTTTATATTCCAGTTGCTTGTTATCGATGATCTGTCAGTCACCTTCCTTCCGCTGGCTTCCTTGTCACTACCAAAATCTCTTAAAATTTACAGTTCCAATTTATTCTTTCATCATAAACTCTAAGTTTGAAAGATTCGAAGATACTGAGACTATTAATAGAAAGACAAGAAGCTCTTGGAGATGTACAGTCAGTGCTAGTTTTACAAGAAGTCCAAGTGCAAGGTTAATGTATGTAACATGGATCTACCATAGAGATCCCGCTGGACTTGCAAATGGGAGACTGAGTCTATTTTGGTATTGTGGTTTTAAAGAGTATCTATGCAACTCAAAATATGTGGAGGTTGGTTAAAAATATGAAAATTCTAGAAGGGGGTTAAGTACACCTGCATTAATAAAGAAGAAAGAAAAGGACTGTGTGACTTGAAGACGAAATTGCATGATTGTGATCTTGTTAGATGGAAAACAATGCATTTTATTGTGAGTCATTGCCACTGTCAGCTATAGGACTAAAGGAGGACTGGGCAAAGCAAAGAATCGCAACAAAATTTGAATCAAACATAAGTAATGATTGAACTGTCAGGCTGACTGTTAGTGAAATGGCACAGTGCTTTCTGCATTAGACTATCTCATGCTGTGAGTGGGGGTAAATAAACATCTGTCAGGGTTATAATGGAGGATATTTAACCTTCAAGAGAAAGGTTGAAATAAATAATCTTTAAGTTCTTTGCTAAATCATTCAGTGAACATTTAGTAATACTCCAGGTTACCTATTATGTTGTATAAAAATATAAAAATTAATAACCCACTCAGCTTGTCTAATCTAGTGGAGGAAATTTATGTATGGAAATGATTATTTAGAGATACTTCATACCATGGGAACAAGAACAGAAAATGATTAATTCTGTTTAACAGGTCATGGTTCATAAAACCTATGATATTTTGAGTTTGTTCTTTAGGGATGGGATGAGACATTTAGAGTTGGCAGGGAGAAAGGAATTATGTGAAAAGGAGACAGTGTGTGAAGTACAAATTGTAAAAATCTATGCATCTTTAAGACAATTATAAATTGGTCACTCTGGCCTACATTTTGGAGAAGAAGACAGCAGGGAGATAAAAATAAGCTCAAAAATATCCTGCCCCCGTATCCTGGTTAAATTTATAACTGCACTAATGTTAATGGATTTTACATTATTTTAAGAAGCTTGATATAATCAATGATTGATTCGTATCATCAATGATATCAATTGAGATAGTCAATTGATATAATCAACCAACTTCAGGAAGATTAAAGCCATTTTTGTTATTAATAATAGATTCGAAAAGTCAAGGAAGAGGTGAAGTAATCAAGTATTGTATAACTGGCCAATCCTGAGGAGTTGAGATTCTAAAGTTGAGTACAAATAGTAGGAGAATCAGTCTTAAAAAGCCTGGAATAATTTCTAGAGTGAATTAGTAGACTTAGGTAGCTCTGGAATGTAAGTGCATAGAAAGTAGAGTGCGTCAAAGCATTGTCTCTTGCACTAGAACCCTACATCCACAAGATCTCCAGCTATGAATGCAGAGGTAGCCGTTGGACTCATTGGAAAAGCACAGAACTCAGTGAATGCATGTGTTTTTATAGAAGAAGGCTGATCTTGGAAGCTTGAAGACTTCACGTCTTTGGGGGGCTGAGTAGAGGAACAGGAAGCAATACAATAAGGTTAAGATTGTATACACCCCTATAGGTAATAGACTTCTTCCATTGTTATAAGATAGGTTTTGAGTAGTAGATGTAAATTTTTTTTATTTTCATTGAGACAAAGTTTTATGCAGGGAGGAATACGCCTGACTGGCATGGTTAAAACACCTCCTGGTTAAAGGCAAAAGATGTGCTGAATTATTATGGTAAGGAAAATTCTAATGCGAGCATTTGCCTATGATAAGAACTCAAAACCCTAGGAGTTCAAATATTTCAGGACCTGACCAAACCCTTACTCTATGAGAATGAGTGTGTAAGGATTTGAGAGAATCTTGATTTCATTATCCTGGCAAAAATTCTCATTGTTTCTTGTAGCTGATGCCATTCCTTTTTATCTGGAACCTCCTGTGTACAACTCAAATATAATTAAAGAGTTAAAAATGAAGTTTTCTATTCAGTGCATTATCCTTACAATTAAATCACAGTTCTTTTTAGGAATAAGTGGTTGTTGGGCAAAAATTCATAGCTTAATGTTAAGTACAGTAAACCATACCAAAATTAGTTTTGAGCTAAATTTGAGAGTTAATCATATGGAAAAATAATTTATAATTTGAGGTACAGAATGGTAACCATCAGGTCATGATGACCAAGAGATATAGAAACACTTTGTATAAGGAATTGCATCTCAACAACATGTACACAGAGCCTACAACTTGGTGAAGGTTCATGATATATCGCAGAGTGTAACTATTCACCATATGTTCTTATACAGAACCAGACATACTGTGAACATCTAGTAAATATCAATGTGGTTGAAATATTTGCCTAGCAATGTTAACATGCATAGTTTCTCATCCAGTAAAATGCTTGAGAGACTTCACAGACTAGAGTCCTCATAGAAGATTCCCATAGACTTAAGCAGATAAGAATGCATATATTTATGGTACAGGATTGGGACTGAGGAAAAGTAACATGTCTAGACATACTGGGGTAGCACTATTTTGAACACTGACCAGGATTAATATAGAAAGCAAGGAATGGGTGTGATAGGCATACATTATTTCAAATTTGAATTTATAAGAGATACATTATGTTCAGAAAAATAATAGAAGTAAAATTCAGGGTAACATATAAAGCAATCCCAAACCATCAGCAAAAAGTGTTTGCAGTCCCTATACACACTTTCTCAAACTCTTAATTTTCTTTTGGCTTCATTCATATTTTCAGATGCCAACAGTATTTTCAACAACCTGGTCTTAACCTCAAATATCTCTTTGTAGGTATGTGTCCTCCCAGACTAAATTTGTAAATATGTAAAAAATAAAAGTTAGTGTATCTTACCAAGCCTGCCAAAATAATAATATAATAAGTTACTGCAGTTATTAAATTTCTCTGAGGATTGAATCGTTGATTGCTTTTATGCCTACTCTGCCTAGGACTGGTGGGTCTTTGGCTCCTGTCTCATCTTCTGAAGCCCTAACCATATGGCCATTTGTTAATGACACTCATGTAATTTACATCCTGTTAAAAATGGCATAATTCTAAAACTTGTAGCATATTTGTATAAGATAATTTGAAAATGATTGAAATGTGCTATGTCAATTACAGCCACACAAATATTTTCTACTCATTACAAAGCATTATAGAACAAATTTTGCCTTTGGTCTTTGTATTCTTCTGCAAATTTATTTTCATGAATATTCTTAGTTCCTATGACACATCATTAAGGGAAGAATTCACATCAAAGAACAGGGATACTAAACTCTGAACTGAGGGTTAGATATAAAATAGACCACTTATCAAAAGAACAGAATAAATGCTTCTATGAGAATGAGTTTTTTAAAAAAATCTTTAATCAGGAAAAAATGGCAGGATAAGAGAACTGAAGAGAATTTCCTAACAAAATAAAAGGGCAGGTACATGCTGAAATAAGAAACTGTCAAGAAAGAAAAATATTTCATTAAATTTAGAAAAAAAAAATGAAGAAAAGAAAAGAAAAAGAAAAGTAACCCTTTCCAATTTCTTTTTATGTGTTCAATCACTTTGGGCACTATGCACGGTGCTTTAAGTGGATGATTCATTATTCTTTATAATCTCAAAATTCATGTTATCTTTTTTTTTATTTTCTTTCTTTATCTTGTTGGTCATGAGTCTTGAACTCTGGGCCTGGGTAATGTTCCTGAGTTCTTCAGCTCAAGGCTAGTGCTCTACCACTTGATCCACAGTGCCACTTCCAGTTTTCTGGTGGTTTATTGGAGATAAGAGTCTCACAGACTTTCCTGCCTGGGCTGGCTTTGAACCATTATTCTAAGATCTCAGCCTCCTGAGTAGCTACAATTACAGGCATGAGCCACCTGCACCCAGCAAATTTTATGTAATCTTAATACAATTACAGGCCGAGACCTGGATGATTGTACTTCAGAATTAGCTTGGGCATTGTATACATTTTAATGATAAGCATTTACTGTTAATTTCAAAAATATGTGTATATGTACTTTCCAATATTAGTTTTGGATTTCATTGTATAATAAACATTTTGGATGTGGGTCTTATCAATATAACACACAATACAGAGACAATGTGTTAACTAAGAAAGAGCTGTAGAAGAAATCTGACACACAGAAGAGGAAGATAAACACCACTAGGAAAATATGCTTAGTAATAAATCTCATGAAGAAATAAAAGGAATCTAAATGTGGGAAAATGATGTCAGATTATCCTTACTTGCAGCTGATAGAATAATGTATTTTAAGGACCATAAATATTTCACTGAAAAATTCCCAGCCCTTACAAACAACTTAGGCAATGTAACTGGATACAAAAGCAGCATACAAAAACCAGTAGCTTACAGCAGATGCTGGAGGGGATGTGGACAGGAAGGAACCCTACTGGATTGTTGGTGGGAGTGTAAACTTGTTCAACCACTTTGGAAAGTAGTATGGAGGTTCCTCAAAAGACTCCACATAGAGCTCCCCTATGACCCAGCAATCCCACTTTTGGGCATTTACCCAAATGTTCACAAACAAGACCACACTAAAGCTACCAGCACAACTATGTTTATTGCAGCATTATTTAACATAGCTAAGATATGGAACCAACCCAGATGCCCCTCAGTAGATGAATGGATCAAGAAAATGTTGTATATATACACAATGGAATTCTATGGCTCCATAAGAAAGAATGACATTGCCCCATTTGTTAGGAAATGGAAAGGCTTGGAAAAAATTATATTAAGTGAAGTAAGCCAGGCCCAAAGAAACTTAGGTCCCATGGTTTCCCTTATTTGCTATAACTAGTATATGTCTGAGTCAAGCAGAAAAGGTCAGATAAAATGATGTTAAGTGAAATGAACCCCAAGATAGGGACACAAGTGGGTTTACTTTCTTTTTTTAATTGTAAAAATACCACCAGAGGGGTTACAATTACATGAGCAAGGTAATGAGTACATTTCTTATCAATCATTATCGCCACCTCCTTTGTTTCCTCTTACCATTCTGTCCATCTCCACCACCTGCCCGCCCCCCCCCCGCCCCGCACCTAAGTTGTAAAGTTTGTTTTTCCACATAACAACTTGTACAACTCATTTTTGCAATGGGTCCACTGTATCCCTATTTAAACAAATTGTTTTTTCCCTTCCCCTCCACAAATTATACCAACATCAAATTCAGTGAAAGCAGGGGTTATACCACGGGGGAGGGACATACAAAGCAACAAAGAAATCATCTTATAAATATGTTAGAAACAATCACATGAAAGAAAAACCATTCGAGTCCTTATCCTGGGGTTCATTTCACCTAACATCAACTTATCTGACCCTTTCTGCTTGACTCAGACATATACTAGTTATTGCAAATAAGGGAAAACATGGGACCTATGTTTCTTTGGGCCTGGCTTACTTCACTTAATATAATTTTTTCCAAGTTTTTCCATTTCCTGACAAATGGGCCAATGTCATTCTTTCTGATGGAGGCATAGAATTCCATTGTGTATATATTGTCTAACCTATTTAGAAGATGATTTCTTTGTTGTTCCTGTTTTAATTGTATTTGATGTTGGTATAATTTGGGGAGGGGAAGGGAAAAAACAAATCGTTTAAATATGGATACAGGTGGACCCATTTCAACAATGAGATGTGCAAAATACTATGTTGAAAAACGAACTTTACAACTTTGGGCATGGGAGTATAGTGGAGATGAGAAGGAAGGGATGGTAGGGGAAACAAAGGAGGAGGCAACAATGCTTGATAAGAAATGTACTCATTACCTTGCTCATGTAATTGTAACCCCTCTGTATGGTATTTTTACACACAAAAACCTTATTAATTTTTTTAAAAACCCAGTAGCTCTTCTGAATACTAATATTGAAGCAATTGGGAAAGAAATCAGGAACAGAATGTTATTCACCATAACCTCAAAACAAACATAGACTTAACCAAGGATTCTATAATGAGACCTATAAAACCTTGAAGAAAGAAATTAATAAAGACATCAGAAAATGGAAAGACATCCCTTGTGAAAAGACTGACGGAATCAATATCATGAAAAAGGCTATAATATTGAAAAATATGGACAGATTTAATACATTGCCTATCAATATCACAATGTCATTCTTCACAGAGATAGAAGTAAAAAACAAAAATAGATACTTCAATCTTAAAATTCATATGGTCATATAAAAGATCCTGAATAACTAAAGCAATCTTGAGGGGAAATAATAAATAAAAGCAGTAGCAGCAAGGCTTCTATAAACAATAGCAGACTTAAAATTACCAGACCGAGTGATAGTTACCAAAACAGCAAGGTAATGGCACAAAAAGAAAATTGAAAACACAGCTATAGCAATCTGGTTTTTTAACAAAAGTTTCAAAACCACATGATGGGGACAAAATAGCCTCTTCAACAAATGTTGCTTGAAAAATGGGATATCCACGTAGACATGAACTAAATCAACATCTCTTGCCTTATACCAATATCAAGTAGATCAAAGACCTCTGTGCAAAGCTTGAAACTTTGAAATTTACTTAGGATAAAGGGAAAAATACTGGGACATATTAGCATAAGCAATAACTTCCTGAATGGAAATCATAGAATAGACATCATAGAGTAGAATCATTTCAAATAATAACAATGATTGAAGCCAGGCGCTGGTGGCTCACACCTGTAATCCTAGCTACTCAAGAGGTTGAGATCTGAGGATTGCAGTTCAAAGACAGCCTGGGCAGGAAAGTCCGTGAGACTCTTATCTCCAATAAACTACTAGGAAACCAAAAGTGGCGCTGTAGCTCAAGTGGTAGAGCGTTCACCTTGAGCTGAAGAGCATAAGGATAGCACTCAGGCCCAGAGTTCAATTACAATTACATGAGCAAGGTAATGAGTACATTTCTTATCAAGCATTGTTGACTCCTCCTATGTTTTTCCCCTACCATTCCTGCCTTCTCATCTCCACTACACTACATAGCATTTTGTACATCTCATTGTTGCAATGGGTCCACCTGTATCCCCTTCCAGAGTTCAAGCCCCATGACCGACAAAAAGCCCAGAGTTCAAGCCCCACAACTGACAAAAAAAAAAATATTGACAATGGCATTGCATCAAATTAAAAAGCTTTTGCACATCAAAGGAAATAAGATAAGACCAAAGAGATAGCCTAGAATTTGGGAGAAAATAATTTTCAGTTATATATCTGGTAAGAGAATAATAATTGGAATACCTAGAGAGATCAAAAACTAACCTCCCAAGGAATTAATCACTCAGTGAATAAATGAATTTAAGAGATGCATCTCAAAAGAGGAAATACAAATAGCCAATACATATGTGAGTAAATGTTCAAATTCTAAATCAAGACAGAATGGCCATTATCAGGGTACAGAAAATCACAAGTGCTGGTTGAAATGCAAAGGAAAAGGATTCTCACACACTGTTGGTGGGAATGTACAGTGTGTAATTGCTACAAAATCAGTTTGGAGGTTCCTCAAAAAACTAGAATTAGATGTCAGAAGCCAAGGGATCACACCTGTAATCTCTTTTGTTTTTGGCCAGTCCTGGAGCTTGAACTCAGGGCCTGGGCATTGTCCCTGAGCTTCTTTTGCTCCAGGCTAGCACTCTACTACTTGAACCACAATACCACTTCCGGTCTTTTCTGTTTATGTGGCTCTGAGGAATCGAACTCAGTGCTTCATGCCTGCTAGGCAAGCACTCTACCACTAAGCTACCTTCTCAGCCCAATACATCTGTAATCTTAATACTCCCATAGGCTGAGACCTGGAGGACTGTAGTTCAAGATTAGCCTGGGTAAAAATCTTCACTTGGGTCTGTTTCCAAAATAACCAATTAAAGCAGGACTGAATATATAGCTCAACTATAAGTGTGCCAGTTTAGCAAGCACAAGTCCCTAAGTTCAAACCAAAATTGTACTCTTCCTAAAGATAGGTCTTATGACAAGAGAAAGCATTCTTTGGCCTTGTCAGCCATATAGTTCTTGGAGACCATGAGCGTTTATCCTATGAGAAGTGGAAGTTGACACAAGTTGGGACAAGATGGGGAAAATGATATGAGAAAGAATAGTAAATGTCTTCTATAGCTGAATGTATGTAGGTGGTACTGTGTTTATTCTACAATGAAAGGCTTTCCACTCTGGAAGGATATTGCATACTGTGCTGCTTAGAAGAGTACCATACTTCATCTGTTAGGGTTTAGTGGAAGTATTTTCTTCTGCTTCCTTCTTATAATTACTCCCTGATTACACGGGTGGATTAGAAATTCTACATGGATAAAACTTTGCCCAAAGTTGCAACATAAATTGGGACTGTATAATACAGGCTCTTTTTTAAAAAAATCTTGTACATGAGAAAATAAAAGGCCAGAAAATCACTTTCTACAGTAAATAGAAACATGAATTTAGAATTCACCTTAAGTCTTTGTCCCCAGTAAAACTCTGCTGTAAAAAAACACATTAATAATGAATAGGAAAAGAGATTGAATGTTTTCTTCTCCCATAATACCTTTCTTAGAAAACTAAAATATACTCTACATCACCAGAATGAAAGACTCTCTAGAGCTTATAGTGTAAATATAGCTCAGCAGTAGATAACATGAGGCTAAAATAAACAAAATAATTAAAGAACAGGTCATGGAAAATAATTTCAATGCATTAAGTAGATTTTTAAAACTTTTTGGAACAAACTAAGGGAAAAAAGATGTAATTTTACTCTGGGAGTTGCTAATATTTTTGTAAGTCCCTGGCAGAATTTAATCAATTTTTCACAAGTATCTGGTGATGAAACAATAAATCACTTTTGGACTTTGTTTTAGGGATGTGCAAACAAGACAACAGATTTCATTTTTCAACTTGCAGCCTACACAAATGATAGGAACTTTGTCTTGATTATGCAGCTGTTCCCAATTCTAAAAATGAGCCTCCTTAGTTACTTTCCTCTTAGCCAAAGAGAGAAACAGAAGTATTTAGTAACTCTTATCAATCACATTTTTCAAGCATGAAGAGGTATGGAGAACATTTAGGTATTGATGAAAATTTTACATTTTTAGAATAAAATCTCAAAGTTATGCACAATCACTAGAATTATTCAGTTTTATATCAGCAAAGTTACAAATGATCCAAGTCCGGAATTTGGTATGTAAAATTGTAACTCCTGTCACACTTTTAGGCCAAAAGCTAATGTGCTTACCATCCTTTGAAGAGTCCTTTTTTTCAGGAGCTGATGCTTTTCACTGCTAAGGTTAGTCATTTCACTGAGAGTCACCTCACACTGTCCTTGTAACAACATACAAAGGATAATCAGAATATCTCCCAGCTGAGTTTTAGATGTCTGCTAATGGAGACTCACTTGAGGATTAATTACTTGTACTTTTCGTTCATGAGCTCTCCCCCTGAGCTGTGAATATACAACCCAGTAATTACCAATGAGTATATTTGTAAGTATGTAAACTGTGGCTTTTTACCTAACTCAGGACAGTTTTTACTGAGTGATAGGTTTACAGCTGTTTCACACAGTTAGCTATGATTTCATGATCACATTTTAAATTAACAGTATCCAGATGCAGCTAGATTCTCAATTTATTTTAGTTTCTGGTACATCTTTCATTTCTCCAAAAACGTGAAATCATTGTTACACATTTAAGGCTTCTTCATTTCTAGTACATGCCTCTATCCATTGGGCCATGATTGGTTCATGTATACTTCCACTAAAACAAACAGGAAACTTTCTTTATCTACCCCTACAACTCTATTTTTTTTTGGGTGGGGGGGTTGGTCGTGGGGCTTGAACTCTGGGCTTGGGGGCTGTCCATCAATTCTTCAGCTCAAGGCGAGTGCTCTACCGCTTGAGCCATAGCCCCAATTCTGGCTTACTAGTGGTTTATTGGAGATAAGAGTCACACGGGGGGCTGGGGAGGTGGCTCAGTGGTAGAGTGCTTGCCTTGCATGCATGAAGCCCTGGGTTCGATTCCCCAGCACCACATAAGCAAAAAAAGAAAAATACTGGAAGTGGCGCTGTGGCTCAAGTGGTAGAGAGCTAGCCTTGAGCTAAAAGAGCTGAGGGACAGTGCCCAGGCCCCACGACCAGACCCCCCCCCCAAAAAAAAAGAGTCACACGGACTTTCCTTGCCCAGGCTGACTTTGAACCATAATCCTCAGATCTCAGCCTCCTGAGTAATTAGGATTACAGGTGTGAGCCACTGGTGCCTGGCCCTACAACCATGTTTATTCTCATTGTCTTTCTTACTCTGGTTTTAGAGATGATGTACTTCCTTTTTATCCCTGATGGTAATAATTATCTGTATGCCTTCAAATTTCTTTGTCTATTTTTAATATTTTCTTAATACACCAGTGAAATTATTTGCTTATTTTACTTACTAATTCACTATTTTTGGACAATACTCAGATTTTAAACTTAAGGATTCACATCCCTCACTTTTCCTTTTCTCTTCTTTTCTTCTTGCTTTAGTTATTTTTTTAGATACGGTCTCATGCTTTTGGCCTGAACTGGGCTTGGAATCTTTCTACTCACTTCCCTCACATGTCTGGAATTACTAGCCTGATCCACCATGCCCAGACTTTCATGTCTTCTAATTTAATGATAACATTTTATTGAGAAATTATTCATAAGACACATTTCAGTGTAACTTGTGTGGTGGGCATTGAATTAGAAAATATGAACACAAAGACAAAAATTGCATAGCTGGATAGTCAATGAGCTAAAATTCATGTGCATACACATACAGACATTCTGGTCATCTTCACACTGAAAATTTTGCATAAGCTACATCAATAACGTAGGTTATAGAATATTTCTTAGCAAGTAGGGAAAGTCTTGGTGAACAATGATGAGTTGGAGCTGTAAAAGTAACAGAATTTTCCTGTTCGTTGGGCAAATTCAGGCTACATTTGGTTTTCTGTAGAGATACCATCATAAAATCAAACAGCCTTCTTTAGCTAACATTTGTCAAATTCACTTCAGCACTCCTTTGAAAAGCACAAACATATTCAACCTCAGGCACAAGATATTGCTTAGATATTTTCTATGACAATGTAGGTAGGAGGTAAAACATTCTTAACCATAGTCAAAGTGGATATAGAAGAGGATCTACAGATATCAAAAAATGGGTTCTATGAGTCTTTGAAGCACTTAGGTCTTAGGTCAACAAGTAAGTAGAAAATTGGCTCCTGTTTTATCTTGTCTTCATATTTTTTATTTCTTCCCTTGATTTACTACATCTCACTACTTTGCCTAAGAAACCACTTTTTTTTACTGTAATATAAAAATAAGTTCTCCCAGAAGAGTAGAGAAACATAAAAAGAAGAAAGCCTTGGAAATAGATTTTAAGAAAGAGATGGAAATTTCTTCCAAACATGAGGAGGACTGAAGTGAATGCTCTGCGCTGTATGTCTGTGGCAGGTAAAATGGAGATGAGAGAATGGTTACTGTGGGAAATGTGGAGCACCCTGCTGAAATGGGCTTGGCACTAGTCTCTTGAGTCGTTTCTGAGATGGAAGTAACATTAGGTCTCTTGAATTCAATGCTTATAACCATTGGTTACGCCATAGCTTTAATTTACTTTAACCTATGTCCATCCATTAAGCATTGTATTCACGAGTGTGAAGTTAGGCCTTAGATGTTAGTCAATTATTCCTATCAGAAAATAGTAGGTCAATCGTCCTATTCAAATTCAGGACTGCTGACATTCTCTTGGACAGCTTGTACGCATTGGCAAAGTAATGACAAGTGTTCTCATTATCTTTATCTTTAATTAACACCAAAGGCTTGAGTAATTATCCCAATGGATTTTAAAGATGGATATTCTTTGTGGTGATATTAATGTCCTATTCATTGTTTAGTTAAAGCTGAATTCTTTGCATGATACCATCATTAACCTATAGATTCTTACTATATTAACAATAGAATCATGTCTCCAGAAAACTAGAGTCAGCCTCTGGTGACAATGTGTGCAAAATTGTAAAATAAGACTGGGTCACTTACAAAGCAAGAGAGCAGGCACTTCATCAAAGATTGTAGAAATTCATCTATGAGTGAACTACCTTTTTTCTCAAATTGATGAAAATATGTGTGCACGTATGTATGTATGCATGTATGCATGTATGTATGTATATATGTAAGCAAGTCACCTATTTTCATTATGACTCTAAATACTATTTTCTATAGAGTCTGTGGGTATAATGCTTATTCTAGCCTGCACTGTTTTTTATTATTACCATAACCTCCATCATATATTATGGTTTTTTTCCCCTGAGAATATTTTTGTTTATCATTTCCAGAGGACATTGTCTTTTTTTGTGTCATTTCTATTAGGTGGGCTCACTTAATGATGATTCATTCACATAAACCATTTTTCTTTAATTGTTAGTTCTCAGAACTGAATTACTTGAATGTCAAACATAAAATCCAGATGGTGGAAACAAATGTTTTGTAGATATACACCGTTCACAGTGTTGTAACTGTGGTAAAATAGCTGAGATGCAGCTGACTTGCTGGTGTTTTTGTCATTAGTGCAGACAGCAGATCTCACAGCATGTGTAAACTCCCATTTCTCTGTGTCTAGAAAGACACTGTCTCTTCTAGGAAACACAACCATGCACTGGAAGATGAGAGAGCAAACATATAGTGGTAAATATATGAATAAGATCACAGGGACAGGTAGTAGGGATAGTTTAGTTTGGGTTGTGTGGGTTTTTCTCTCCTTCAGTCAACTAAAATTAGCTGTTTCAGAAAAAGTGCCATTTGAGCACCTTTTCTTTCAGCTATTTGAACCCTAAACTCATGTTTCTATGAGTACATCTTATAGCTTTAAATAAAGTATCAAGTCATTGACTTTCAAATAGATTATATGTCAGGGCCTACTGAAAAATTATGCTGGAGCGCTATAAATTGGGTCTCTTTTAGCTCAACATACTGGACATCAAAACCTGATAATAAGCATCAAGATATTTTGGAAACATAAGAATCAGTGCTATAGATAGATAGACAGATAGATAGATAGACAGACAGACAGACAGACAGACAGACAGACAGACAGACAGACAGATAGATAGATAGATAGATAGATAGATAGATAGATAGATAGATAGATAATAGATAGATAGATAGATAGATAGATAGATAGATAGATAGATAGATAGATAGATAGATAGATAGATAGATAGATAGATAGATAGATAGATAGATGGATGGATAGATGATAGACGATAAACATACATGCACACACATGTTAAGTGATCAAATATATTTTCCTCATATTTAGAGACAAAACTTAAAAATTCAAAGTGTGAAATATAATTTTTACTACTGTTACAAATGAATTTTTTGCCAGTGCTGGGGCTTGAACTCAGGGCCTGAGCACTGTCCATGAGCTTCTTTTTGCTCAAGGCTACTGCCTACTGCTTAAGCCAGCCTTTTCTAAGTATGTGGTACTAAGGAATCAAATCCAGGGCTTCATGCATGCAAGACAAGCACTCTACCAAAGAGCCACATTCTCAGCCTTATAAATGAATTTTTCTTGATATTATTTACTGATAATTGACTCAAAGATGGTATAATGTCCTGGAAAAATCTGTTATTACATTTAATACAATTCTGAGTCACATATATGTTTTCAGACTATCTTATTCCTGTTTGGAAAAGTTTTTCATGAGTTGCTCAAGTTCCTAAGCATCTTACAAACAGGAGAACTTTTTCAAAAATGTATGTACTGTGAACATTTTTTTAATGTAGTCTCTTCTGGGGCAGTGGGAAGATTTGATTACCATGCAGGTATTTATTTGTCTATAGAAATAGAGATGGTTTCTTTTATTCATTATGAGTCATTTAGATCTTGTCAGTGTTCTCACTGGATGTATAGGCAGAAGATATATGGATTGATCTGTTCCCCCTCCATGAATCCTGAGGAGCAAGGGAAGTGGTAAGATAGGGTACCACACACTCAGTGCTGTAAATTACCATCTGTCTATATCCAGTCTTTGTGTCATTTCTATTAAGTGGGCTCACCTAACAATAATTCATTCAAATAAACACTATATATATATATATATATATATATTCTTTTTCTAGCACCAATGAAAATGAAAATACAGTAGAATGACTAGTTGGCTGCCTTAAGTTTAAAATCTTTTGTCCTTAAAGGTTCTTGAGAGTGATAAAGTTATAATCACCAAGTATATTCTCAGAGTTTCCTAGTTTATAAAACAAAAACATGGGTAAGATGTAATCAATAAATTTTTCCATCATTAACTTTTATAAAGTTAATTCATCTTTTACATTGACTTTGGGATGTATGTTCTGTTTAAATACTTGTAACTGACCCTTTTATAACCTTTGAAACCTTTAAAAAATTATCTTCTTGTGCTAGTTGGGGAATTTGACTTCAACCATTTCTCACTCTTTTATCAACAAAAACAATAATAACAAAGGAATGTTCTTCCTCATTTCTTTACAGTTGCCAAACTTTTGGGATGGAATAACGAATGCCTTTGCAAAACTTACCTTTTTGGTTAATTATGGGAACAAAATGTTCTCCTTAATTCTTGTCTCTAAATGCTCTCAAGTTTTTTTTCAGTCCTTGAAAGCTATTTCTGAGCCTTAACAGAAGCAGGAAAAAATATAGACATTTTATGTTATTCAAATCTTTGATTCACTTAGTTCAGTCTTGAACTGATGGTTGCAAATGCCCACACTTTTCTTTTTACCTATGAATAATGATGAAAACTTTTGTACCAAAGAGAATCACTTTGGACCTACTGAATGTAGTCTGTATTACAATAGTCATGTACACATGTGTGCATGCACACACATGCAGTGAATTTCTCTGGAATCAGTCAGTACTACTCAAAATCTAGAAAAATGTTTTATGTATCTGCGATTAGGGAGTAAAGTCACTGACAGAAAGTTCTGTTTTGTTTTCACTCGTTTTGCTTTCTGACTTACTTAGTACTTATTCCTTTGATATCTCTAAACTATAATGGTTTGGGGGAGTTTTAAGAGCCAGAAAACTCTAAAGCATTTTCAATATTTCAATTACTTTGGAAAATATCTTAGTAGGTCAGTAGCAATTAGGTGTTATCCACAGTTGATGAGGTTATAGACTTTTTGTTCATTTAAGAAAGATATTTTATTAACAAAAAATGTGTTCATTTAATAAAATGTTTTTATTTTTATTAAATAAAAATGTTTTCATGTGAGAAATTTTCTTTAGATGTTACTATTGTGAGAGGAAGAACAGAGAGAAAGAGAGACTAACTTTTAGAAATCAAGCATTCACCTTATCTATGACAAGAGGCTTTTTCTTTTTAGCACGTGCATGGCTGTTGTTACAACTATTTACCTTCCATGTTAGACAAGATTGACATGTCCCCAGAAACATGGGGTCCTGTGATCTTGCTTTTGAGATGTACTTTACTTACACCATTTTTTAAATTTATTTTTATTGTAAAGGTGATATACAGAGTTACAAAGATCTGGTAATGAGTACATTGTTTTTGAAAACTGTCATCACTCCTTTTATTTTCTCTCAGTTTTTTCCCTCCAGGCCTCTTTCCCCTACAAGTTGTATAATTCATTTTCAACAGTGTCTAGTGAGTACTACTGCTGACAACATTGTTATTTCTTTGTCAATCAGAGTATATTGTTACATATTAGAAATATTCTAATATATCATAGTTTTCTTTTACATTTTGATAATCCTTCTAAAACCCTGGGTCATGGAAAAGTATTCAATTAACGAATGAAATATTGAATTGTTTTTAACTTCTCTAGAATCTTAGAATAACATTCTACATTCTTCCACAGCCTGAAGAGAATGAAGAGTATAGCATGTAACTACAAGGGAGTTGGTGTTCTTTCTGTCAGGTTGTAGGAAGAAGAGATTTATAAACCATAAAGATTTTGTATCTTTTTTCTCCTTTATGATTTCTCAAGTTGACGAGGTGATGATTTAAATGAACTATCTGCGCACATCTTATCACACAATCTTTTACAGCTCTGAGTGGTTTGAGCTTTCATCACTTCATTACTTCTTACAGCTCAGAGAAGGGGGAATCTGTAGCTAATCTACTAGAGAATTGCTTTTTCAGGGCTCCAACCATAAATACAACTACCAGTCAGTTGTTGTTTGTTCAATGAGGTCAGAGTTACGTATCTGAATCTGTACCTGAACCAGTTATTTCCCAACAGTTCACCTCACAATCAGGTCCCACATTTTTTAAAGGTGTGTAACTACTCTTTGAAAAGGACCTTTGTTGTAACAGGTATGTGCACTAGAGGATAGAAAATAGACTATATACACACCTATACACTTATCTCATTAGGAAAGCTTCAATCATCACTGAATTGATGGGATACTAATAGTATATGAACATATTCAAGCTAGTCAAAGTGATATGTTCATGCTATTTAAAGCAACATGTTCATGCTATTCCAAGTAATACACAGGTTTAGTTCCTATTACAATCTCATAGGAATTAATTTTTAAATCTAATATTCATATAGGACCACAAAAATCTGGATAGACAAAGAAGTCTTAAATAAGAAGACAATGGAAGCATCTTGCTCCTGATTTCAAATTATATTAAAAAAAAAAACCAGTAAAAAGTCAGTCACCAGTAGTTCAAGCCTCTAATCCTAGTTACTCAGAAGGCTGGGAGCTGAGGGTGATAATTTGAAGCCAGCCCAGGTAGATAGTCTGTGAGACTCTTATCTCTAATTAAATATCAAAAAGCTGGAAGTAGAGCTGTGGTGAGTGCTGCCCTGAAGAAAATTAGCTCAGGAATGTCACCCGGCCTTGAGTTCAGTCCTAGGACTGACATCAAAAAAAAATGAAAACAAGTTTCAGTAATACAAAGTGCTAAAATGACTCAGTCATTTAACTGGTTATCTACACGAACAAGAACAAGCTTGCCCCACATCATATAACAAAAACACAAAATTAATTAAAGATATTTGTAAGATTCCAAACCCTAAGTCTAGTAGAAAAAACATAGATAGAAGTAGAGTTTGGATATATCAAATGTAAGGTATGCAGTGAACATAGGCAAATGGGATTACCACAAATTATAACTATCCACACAATACATAAAATAGTCAAAGACTAACAAAAACAGCAACTAACAGTCTGGGAGAAAACCCTTTCAGTTAATTCATTTGAAACCATTTGCATGCCACCCAGTATGTTTAATTACAGAATCATAGGCACATACTCCTACCACAAACAAGGAAACCATGCAAAATGTGTTTCTCTGGGTCTAGTTTATTTCCCTCAATGTAGTTTTTCAAGTGATCCACTTCCTTATGATGGTACAATATCATTCGTTCTGACCAATGAGTAGAATTCTATTGTGTATTTATAACTCATTTTCTTAATCCATTCATCCTTTGAGGAACATCTGGGCTGATTCCATACCTTGGCTATCGTAAATATTGCTACAATGAACATCTTAGTGCTGGTGGCCTTACTGTAGCTTTGTTTATACATAAAATGCTTGGTTAAAGAGCAAAAAAATACAGTACATGTCCTAAAAATTAAGAAAAATGAAGGAGGGAGGGGTGGGAGGGATGAGTGAGACTATTGAAAGGGGTCACATTGACTAAGACACACTACATTCATAAAATACTTCATTGGATTGTAACTCCTTTCTTCAATTACTGAAAGACAATAAAATTTATTCAGAAGAAAAAAAGAAAATCCTTTCAAACCAATGAAGGGAATCTTCAAGCAAGGAAGAAAGTTTCTGCTTCTTACTCAGGACACTATTTTCGGGTCTGCCTTTACTCTGTAAGGCCACTGTTTGTACAAAAAATAAATAGAACTTCTTGAAGTTGAAATTTCTGAAATGGATGCTGGATTTTCACAAAATTGTGGCTATTATGCTCTTCTCAACATCACTCCCATCCTTCAAATGCATCACTCTGGGTATTTTATGCCTGTCAAATACTGATACTAACAATACCTTAGCAGAAATTGAAAGACAATTAGTTCTAATATGATGTAACTGAAAAATATAAAGATTTTAAGCAAAGAAACAAAGTCTTCATCACTGAACTGATTAAGAGCAGCAACTCCTTGATAATAATAATCTAATAATATTTCCACATATGGGGGTGTAGTCAGTGTCCTGAGTTTATCATAAATAAGAATTACTTTACACACTATTTCAGTTGTGTTCACAGATAATAGAGGCTATGATTATAAAGTTTGTAGATAAAAGAGGCTATGATTATAAAGCTTATTGAGTACACCAATTTCTTTGCAACCGACTTATTATTTATTTATTTTTAAATAACTCTGGAAACCAAACATTAGCAAATAGTGAGTTTTCACTGATGAGCAAAACATCATGCCATCCTCTTTAAGAGTATTTTGGTCGGCCTAAGATTTATCCCCAAGAGTTCTTGTTTAAGTTTTAGTCACATTTTGGCAAAAACAGAGATGCTCACATGGTTACTAAATTGGGCCAGATGGAAAAGTTGATCTGATGGCAGCTCCAAAACCTTCATTGCCAAGTGTTTTTCTCCTTCCTTATGTCCCAACCTGCTCAGTCCCCACAAATGCCATCACCAGTGTGAGTCTTTCAGCACAAAGGAGCCACAAACTGGAAGAAGTGATCTTAGTATGTCAAAGGAGCTCTGCTGCTGTATGTCATCTTAGAAATACATTGTGTAACGTTCAAAAAAAACCCACGAAAAGCATATTCTGTGCTAGTCAGAATGGTAAAGATAAATACTCAATGCACATTTGAATAAAAATCTTTACCTTTGCATTGATCTAATTGATAGATACATCTTAAATAGCTATAAGGCATGAGTACTCCTAAAGTTGTAGCCTGAAAATGTATTATGCGGGCTTACAATGAGTTTTGGTCCTATTAAACACTGAAGTAAAACTAAAACATCTCAGCTGAGTACTACCACTAAATCACATGAACATATCTACAGAATTTTGCCAAGATTCCTTAGAAAATGAACTGGCTAAAACTTGTTACTGTTTTTAGTAAAACAACCTCTATGAAAGATAATTTTTTTCCAATAGCAAAAATTTCCTTCCCTCTGAAATCTTGGAAAGGTTTTATAGGCACACCATAAAGGCATATCTTTAAAAATCCATTTTTTCCTAGATAATTTCATGTAAAACATGCTGACTTTAAAGAATTTCTAAGTCTTTACTTTAAAAAATGTGTGTCCTTGCAATGGGCATAAATATAAAAGTTAAGAGAAGCTTGGAATATTAAGTAGATTACTTAATTTAAATAATAATTAGTTGAATAAAAACAACTGATCAGAGTCAAATGTATGCCATCCATGTGTTGAAATAAAATATATTCTATTTTTTCATTATGACCATTATCCATGTGGAGTGTAAACATTATGTACATTAAGATAAAAATGCATTTTTCTCTTTCTCCTTCCTTCTTTCTTCCTTCCTTCCTTCCTTCCTTCCTTCCTTCCTTCCTTCCTTCCTTCCTTCCTTCCTTCCTTCCTTCCTTCCTTCCTTCCTTCTGGCTTAAACTCAGGACCTGGGAGCTGTCCCTGACTACTTTTGCTCAAGAGTAGCATTCTACCACTTTGAGCCACAGCTTCACTTCTGGTTTTTGAGTGGTTAATTGGAGATCAAAGTGTCATGGGGACTTTTCTGCCTGGGTTGGCTTCAAACCTGCATTCATAGATTTAGCCTCCTGGGTAGGCATGAGCCACCAGCTCCTGATTTCTTTCACTTTCTTTATACTTTTCTTCCACTTTCTTTTTTAATCTCCTTTCATAGTATCTCACTTCACTCATTCAAATTTGAGGCTGAGCTAATTTTCCTGTCCAATTCTTGCTTACTACTCTATTCTATGTTAACTTTTCCTTCTCTATTTCTCAATTCACTAGTTTCTAAAGTGCTAACACACCATCCTGTTTATGTAAGATTATTTTAATTTCTCTGTACTATGCTACTGATGGCTATATAATATGAGTGATTATTTTAAGCACAAACTTGGCTCTCTTTCTATTTAAAGAATAGAATTCTATTCTTTAAATTGATGAAAAATATTTCTCTTTGGAAACGAACAGCTCTAATGTTGAGGAAAACATCCCAATGACCTTGCTTGTACATAAAATAATAATTTTTCAGTGTGCTACCTCATTCAATCTATGAATGAAAAATCCAGATCTGTAAACGAAGAATCACAAATTATACCTGTTTTCAGCTTTAGGAATTCAGGGACAATGGCCCAAGAATCAGCTTGAGAAGCCTATTGGCGGAATTCTGATATGGGTGCCTGAAACAGCTGATCACTTTGTTCAGATTCTTTGCATTACTAATACTCTTATAACAAATTACCATAAACAGGGAACCTTTCGAATGACAGAAGTTTATTTCACACAGTTTAGAAGACTGGAAAGTCCCAAACCAAGGTGCTGGCTGATTTGGTGTTTGCTAAGTCCCTTGAACTTTTCTTGATGATATAATGTATGTACATGAATCTCCTTATCACCATCCTTCTTCCCCAAACAAGCTTCTAAAAATTCCCCACTACAGACAGAGAATTTTTCAGGTTTATTTTTCTTGTTCAACTTGCTTTTCAATGAAAAAAAATCTGCCTTTCAATGATTTCACTCCTCTGACATTCAAAGAAAAAAAATCCAGTGAAGAGAGACCATGTCACTCCTTTAATACTTGGCTCAGAAATTTTGTCAGTTGATTTTCTTTCTCACATGTTCTATCTTCCATAAAACACTAGGACATAAACACAACTCAGCCAAGATCTTACAACAAAGATGGCCTTTTCCTCCAGTTTCCAGTAATTCACTGTTCATGTCTGTCTGAACTATTAGAATGGTCTTTTTTTTTAAAAAAAAATTCTCCATTTATCTATCATCATTATGTTGATGATCACTTACACATTTTCTAAAAAAATAAGTCTTTCCTCATGTATTTCTTCTGAGTTCTCTCCAAAATCACCCTTCTGATTCATTCCTACCAATGTAGGAGCCTCACTTTTTTTCCTGTCTTTGCCCATGACCAGGCACCAAATCCACTTCTAAGATGGCTTCTGAACTTTTTTTTAGTGTCTCCACAAATTTAGCAAGCACCAAAACCATTTCTAAGATCCTAAGCATTTTTTTGGGAGCATTTGTTATATCATTCCTCTCCCTTTCTTGTGTCAATTCCTGTATTATTTCATTTGAGCTGCAAATGTTTTTGTAAAATTAGCAAATTTCTAAAACTAGCAAACTTCTCATCTTCATGGAGTTTGAAGCATTAAACAATCAACATCGTGTATAAACCTACTGTTGTTCCTCCCTGAAACAAAGCTATATATATATATATATATATATATATATATATATATATATATATATATATATAGCTTTACTTTATCAAGAAATGAAAAGCCCTTTGAGCGGGGCACCAGTGGCTCACGCCTGTACTCCTAGCTACTCAGGAGGCTGAGACCTGAGGATGGCAGTTCAAAGCCAGCCCAGGCAAGGAAAGTCTGTGAGACTCTAATCTCCAATAAACCACTAGAAACCTGGAAGTGGCTCTGTGGCTCAAGTGGTAGAGCACTCTCCTTGAGCTGAAGAGCTGAGGAACAATGTCCAAGCCCAGAGTTCAAGCCCTACAACTGACCATAAAAAACAAAACAAACAAAAAAAACCTTTTGAGTATGAGAAAGAACTGACTGACTTCATGGGGAGGAAATTGATAGTTGTAGAAACAGTCACTATAAAAAAACACTGAGTTGATAGAAAATAAACTGAGTTTATTTTCCCTAAATTTTAGCCAGAATTGTCATGTTATAGACACATTTGCTGTAAAAGCATGTCTGATCATTTTGTCCTTATATTTACATTGAAACATTTTTGTGCACAGTTGGTAAGAGGGTTTTTTTTGGTTCTCACGGTTAAGTCTTTTCTATTTGCAAAAACAATAGGAAAGATCCAAGCAATCAAGTTAGTCTATTAGGACCTCCATTTCACAATGAGCCTTGCTTTCTGTGAACAGAGTATTCATTTATTACCTCACTTGATAAATTAAGAAAATAATTTTGCTCTCAAATCAACCAATACTGTTGAGGACTTTATGATATTTTCATATATTTATATATGTAAGGTATATACTCATATATAAATGCATATATATGAACAATATATAAGTATACATACATTTACATATATTATAATACATACTTATATTATTCATATATTTAATATGTATAATACGTATGTACAATAAAAGCACCACTACTCTAATACTCTAAAGATGATGACTAATCTAACATTTGCTATCCCCTTAATCTGGGTGTTTGAGGTTTAATGGTAAAGGGGTGGGGGGAGGAAGGGGATGGGGGGATAGGAGATGGGAAGGGATGGGAAGGGGAAACAAAGGAGGAGGCTACAATGCTTGATAAGAAATGTACTCACTATCTTGCCCATGTAATTGTAACTCCTCTATATGGTAGTTTCACAATAAAAAATAAAAAAAAAACAAAATAGGGCAAATAGGATGAAAATAGAGTAGGGCCTATACAAGTTAGAAACTCTACTAGACTCCAGATTTAGCCAGAACTCTGAAAATATGATTTAGTTTAAAAAAACAAAAAAGATGAACCAGGGCAAAAAAAACTCTACCCCACCAGGTGCTGTTGTAAAATCATAAAGAGCGTAAGTACACCGAAGTTACAAAAGTCCATTTCATTTGTTTTTAAATGGGGCCGAAGCTCAGGGATTTCTGAAGTCATAATCTGGCTGTTACATCTACTAGTTGCACAAGTTGCTAATATGTTCACACCACAGTTGTGTTACCTGTGAAATGAACTAAAAAAAACTAATAGGATTGTTGTGAGATTAAGTCTGATAGTATAGATCATATTTTCTAGAATTATATGTAGCACAAGGTATGTAACGTATATATTGCTTATACCCATCTAAGTTCCTACCATACATTGGTTAAGAACTTAGGCTGTATGTCCTTGGGACACAGTAACTTCACCTAGTGGTAAGCAAATAGCCTACACTGATGAGTTTGAGTCCTTATTTGGGTCAATTGAGCTCAACCAATTTCATCATAGGCAGAAGAATCATGGTTATGAGATTAATTGCTGTGGAGGTCATGTTTCCTGTAATACACTGGATGATGCTACATGAAGGAAAAACAGACAATATAAGAAATGAAAAACTTTCTTACTCTTTTCTTATAGTTACAGAGATACAGCAGTTATTTTATGGTCTCTTCAATTATATGAATATTGTTATCCTTTAAAACTTCTACGGAGATGGATGAGAGGGGTGAAATCACTTAAGATTCACTGTACTTAAATTGAGTTGTTGGATGGTAACTGCTTTCTACAACTACTTTAAGATAATAAAGAATAAATAGATAAATTCTTCTCTCTTACTTGAACCTTTTCAGAATACTTTTATGTCACATTCATGATTTGTTGTTATGTATGCCACTTACATTCAATCATTTCATAGAGAGTTAAAATCTTTTGTGATATAGAAGTGAATTACATTTTCTTCATCCATTCATCTACTGAGGGCCATATGGATTGGTTCCATATCTTAGCTATGGAGAATAATTCTGTGATAAACATACTTGTGGTGGTAGCTTTAGTATGGCCTTGTTTGTGATCGTTTGGGTAAATGCCTAAAAGTGGGATTGCTGGGTCATAGGGGAGCTCTATATACAATGGAATTCTATGTCTCCATCAGAAAAAATGACACTACCCCATTTGTTAGGAAATGGAAAGATGGAAAAAATTATATTAAGTGAAGTAAGCCAGACTCAAAGAAACATAGTTCCCATGCTTTCTCTTATCTTCAATAACTAGTATATGTCTAGGACAAGCATAAGAGGTCAAAAGCTACATATGACCATATAACCTGATGCCAAGGAAAATGAATACCGTACAGGGGGATTATTTTACATGAGCAAGGTAATGAGTACCTTTCTTATCAAGCATTGTTGCCTCTTCCTTTGTTTCCCCTTCCCATCCCTTCCCATATCCATTCCCCCAACCCCCGCAACCCCACCCTGCGCCAAAGATGTACAGTTCATCCTTCATCTTGTATACATTTTTCTAATTTGGGGAAGGGAAGGGAAATAACAAAATGCTGAAATAAGGATACAAGATGACCCCTTGTAACAATGAGATGTACAAGCCAGTAGGCTGAAAATGAATTTACAACTTTGGGGGGGCGGGGAATGGAGAGGGGATGGAGGAGTTGGGGAGGTAGGGAGGGAAGGGATGGTAGGGGAAAAAAATAAAGGAGGGTGTAACAATGCTCCATAGGAAATGTACTCATTACCTTGCTCATGTAACTGTAACCCCTCTGTACAGTATCTTTACAATAAAAATATATATTAAAAATAAATAAATAACAAATTACTCTTCAAATTGTATTTGAAGTATACCACATTCTTTTAAATAGAAACTTATCAGCAGACTTACATAGTACTTCCGGATTGCATCACAGGTCTGTGGGTTATCAGACTCTTGAGATACTTTAACCATTAATAAAGTTCAGAGATAAAGCTCTGAAGGACAGTTATTAGTGCCTGGCATATTTAGGATTCCTTTCTATAAAAAGCTTGAAGTCTTAATATAGTTAAGGTAATGGTTACTTTGTGAATTTGTACCGAGATTGGCAAGAGATAGATGACAGCTGAGTATATTACTCTACCTGTTACTACAAAGCTGTGGCTATACCATATTAATATGCATGCTATCACTAAAGTATATAAGACTTATTTAGAAACTATCACTATTATAGTCATTGTAAACTACCTAAGAAAATGTACAAATAGGATGATAGATGACCCTTCAGAAAAAAAATTGTTGACTGGAAATAAGTAAATAAATAAGCATACATAAGCTAATAAATAAAACACAAATAAGGCTCTCCCTGGCCCTCGCTTCCAAGCTGACGATGCGTGCTCAAGCACAAGGCCATTAAGAAGTTTGTCATTAGGACATAATAGAGGCCGCGGCCTTCAGGGACATTTCCGAAGCGAGTGTCTTGGACGCGGCTTCCCAAGCTCTATGTAAAGCTCCATGACTGCGTGCATTGTGCCATTCACAGCAAGGTGATCAGGAATTCATCTTATGAAACCCGGAAAGATTCAACATCCCCACCCCGATTTAGACCTGCTGGTGCTCCTCCATGACCTCCACCAAAACCAAGGTAAGGAGCTGGATACTTCCAAACTTCAGAAAAGCTGTCTTCTAGGGAAAACAAAAACAAATAAAATGGAAGTTATACTTTAAACACACACACACACACACATAAGTAGGATGATATATGAAGCTTTAGAAAATGCATGTTGAATAAAATATATTTCTCATACATGTGTACACACGTTTCTAAGTTGGGAATCTTTTAACATCCGCATTGATAATTATAATTGCAATGGTAAATCTCAATAACTATCTCCCTAGCACTCAGTGTGCTGAGCCTAAATGACCCTTCTCTCCTTTTAAACTAATACTTGCATTAATTGCCTTAGTGGCATTTCTCTTGGATTAGGAAGCTCTCCCTCAAATAAACATGTTTAGGATATTTCTGGAATAATTTTAATGTCTCCTTGATTGAACAATATAAGCCATCATAGTTAAAATTAAAAAGATTGAGATGAATTAATGCAACAAGAGTAATATCAACTCTGTAGTTAAAATAATGGTAACTTTGCTAGACCCAATTAAACTAAATTGTTTCCTTTCTTCTTCCAGTTGCACTTGACATAAAATGATACTCTTGTGGTCAGAGATAAAAGTTCACTATAGGAGTTTACACGTAAAATATGAACTCTACCACTGGGGGAACCCCAGTTTTATTCAGGCAAAAACCAGATATGGAGAACAAGTAGCTTGTTAAGAGTAAGTGATTTTGAATATGTGAGATTAGGCTGTGGAGACACTCAAACCTACATTCCAATGCTAACACAAGCTGAATACCTTGGTATTTACTAACCTTCATAGGTTCATTGTTATAACTCTGCGATTTATAATAGTATCTTCACTTAGGATTGCTGTGAAATAAGGGAAATAACATTTTAAGTATTTAATACAATGTCTACAATATAGTAAGTTCTTGATAAACACCAGAAGAGTCAAGAAGAGATTAAAAATAAACTACCATAGAATTAATAAGAGGCAAAATTGAATAAAAGACTGGTGAATCATAGATACAAGTTATAGAAATGTATGTATCACTAGTTTTTAATATATTTTAACAATACAAAAATGTTATAGAGGATGGAGCTGGGAAGGTGGCTCAGTGGTAGAGCTCTTGCCTTGAATGCCTGAGGCCCTGGGTTCGATTCCTCAGCACCACATAAGCAAAAAGAAAAAAGCAGGAAGTGGCTCTGTGGCTCAAGTGATAGAGCGCTAGCCTTGAGCTGAAGAGCTGAGGGACAGATGCCAGGTCCAGAGTTCAGGTCCCACCACCCGACCCCAAAAAAACAAAACAAAAAAATTATAGTGGAAAATTTGCTCCCTTAAAAATATTGATCCCTATTAATTTTATTCTATGACTTTTAAGAAAAAAAACCTAGTGATTAGCAAAATCCAAGTGATTTTCTCTACAACATGCATGTTCCTATGGATATTTCAATCAAAATCCTTAGAGTATAATAGTTTTTTTTCTTTCCTGGCAAAAATACTATAAAATATAAACCATGGTCATAAATATTATATTACCTGATGTTTCTTCACCTCTCTTACCTAGTCCTACCTTTGTCTTTTCTGTATTTCTTTATGGTGGTATGTTCTATTACCTATTCTGCTGAGTTGTCTATTGAGTGAGCTAAAATGCTCTTAGTGATTTAGACTCTAAGTTTAATTCAAACAATACTTACCCAGTCATCAAGTCCTGATTATAGCTGTAAAAAAGAACACAACTTATAACTATGAATCAGCATGAGGAATTCTAGTCCTCAAATTTATCTCACATTCCACAGTATGTAGTAACCGTAAATGTGTTTATGGTGTTGTAGAGCAAATGTATTTTTAGCCCTTTTTAAGATACATTTGAAGTCAAGCCTAAAAAGTTGCCCTCCTTCTTGCCTTCCTTTCTCTATTCTGCAGAATGGAAGTCACAGAAATGAGTTAAAGGGGTGATTAAAGTTGAGAGAGCTTCAACTATCAGCACATTTTATTAAGTCCTCATATACTAGAGATAGGTATTTTAATGTTTGTAGTGGTGTGTGCCAAGAGCTAATTAACAAGATTAAGTCTTGTAGTTTCTTTTTTCCCACTGAGCAAACTAAAACAACGTTGAGAACGATACCCTGTATCTAATCTTAAATGAGTCTTGTGCTACTATGTTTATGTCTAAACTTTAAAGAGGGTTTAAAATATATCAACAGAGGAAAGCTATGACATTTTCCTAAGTGACTATTCCAGATTGATAACAAAAGAGTGAAACAGGCAAATACATACTTTAAATATCAAATAAGTAAATGGAGAATGTTTTTGAAGGTTCAGTTTCATTCAAGAATAAATTTTAAAAAATTGCTCTGTGAAATATATCCAGATTTAACCAGTGCAAATTCTTGATCTTCAGAAATGTATGTACTTAATTGGCTTTGCAAAATGCTGTTTTTATGCTAGCTCTATAGTTTAAGAATAATAGAAATCACAACAATATTGTACGATGTTTTATAAACTCTTATTCTATATGTATGCCATAATTTCCCAACATGTATCTCCGTATATTGTGATATGTTAGGAGAACAGTAAAGGAAACGAAATAAAAGGAAATTTTCTATTACTTTAGGATTAAATTATTACAAAGTGTAATCAAGCAGAAGATACAACAAATACAGATATAATAAATTATGCATATATATATAATATATATTTGTCTGCCTAGGCTAGCATCAGACTATGGTTCTCAGATCTCAGCTCCTTGAGAAGCTAAAATTATATGCATGAACCACTGGCACCTGATAATTTTTTTCATCATTTTAATTTGATGTTTTTTATTTATACAGCTTGCTTATTAATGGAAAAAAATAAATATTATGCTATGTATGTTCAATATGTCTCAGTATTAATGACCAAAAATAATTTGTAGGTTTAAAATTGTTACATTTTAGTATGAATTTTACTTCTGATGAACAGTTGATTGGAGCCATAAATTCATTTGTAAACTCAGCCTTTTTCAATTTCAGCTGATATGTGAGTAAGGTGTGTCATTAATAACTTTCAAAATGTTTGTCTGGAAATCTGTTTCAAGGTACAACATTAAATCTGTTTGCTGACAAATTCGATTTAAATGTTATAGTATCTAGTCAATAAGAAGTGAAAGTTCTGGCGGAGGTGTAACTCAGTGGAAGAATGCCTACTAAGCACATTGAGGCCCCATGTTCAATTCCCAACAATCCCTCCAAACTAAACTGAAGTTACAGTCTTGCTTAATAACAAAATGCATTATGTCAGTATCTAGTCAGAAGAAAGTATAAACTTCATTTTCCATAAAGAACTACCCTTTTATGGTTTCATTTTATTAAAAATACCCAAATTTTTTTTTTGGTCCAGTTGTGGGGCCTGAACTCTGGGCCTGGGCTCAGCTGTCACTCAGCTCTTCAGCTCAAGGCGAGCGCTCTACCACTTGAGCCTCAGCGCCACTTCCGGCTTTTTTTCTTTTTGCTTATGTGGTGCTGAGGAATCGAACCCAGGGCTTCAGGCATTCAAGGCAAGCGCTCTACCACTGAGCCACCTTCCCAGCCCCTAAAAATACCCAATTATTAATGAGAGTTTACAAACAAGCATTCATTGAAATGAATGATTGTATATATTTCTGAGGGTACTGTATGATAACAGTACCCTCAGAAATATATACAATTATTCATATGTCTTATAGAATAAACATCAGACCAAGTAGCATATTTATAATCTCAAATAGTTAATACTTCTTTTTCATGACTGCATTAAAAAAACTCTCAACTATTTTGATTTTTTGTTTTTTGTGCTAGTCATGGGGTATGGATTGAAGGCCTAAGAGCTATCCCTGACCTTTTGTGCTCAACGGTAGTGCTCTACCACTTGAACCATAGGTCCATTTCTGGGTTTTCATTTGTTTACTTTGGGGGGAGTTGGTAGTTAATTGAAGATAAGAATCTTGAGAGTCACAGACATTCCTGCCCAGGCTGGCTTTGAACTGTGGTCCTCACAGATCTCAGCCTCTTGTGTAGCTAGGATTATAGGTGTTAGCTTCCCATACTTGGCTCAAATGTAATATATTTACCACAGCTACTTAGCTGTGCATGAGAATATCAGAATGCATTCCTCTTAACTATAACTTTGTACCAATTGACCAAGGTGTCCCCTTTTCCTGTTCTGTCTCCCTCTGGTCACTATTGTTTGATTCCCTATTTGTAGCAATTGTATCTGTCACATTCCAACTGTAAAGTGAGAGCACATTGCATTTGTGTGAACCAGAGACACTTTTACACAGTTAGTTACTGATCAGACCTGGAAGAACTGCAATGACAATAAAGAAAATATTAACACCTCATCACACAGATGATATCTCCAGGAAGCACCAGAAGTTATCACTAGACGGCAGAGCAAAAGGAGGAGGTGGGAAAAGTAGAAACTTAAAGGTGGAGTTCTGAATAGCTGGGAACCTTCTGTGAGTAGAGAACTTGCTGGATGAGTACTAGTCCTCTGGCCCTTAGCGGAGAGGTCCTGTTGAATGGAGATTGAGGCCTAACAGGAGGAAAGCTAGAGTATTGATGATAAGGTTCTTAAGGGAACATTCTTAAGGTGAATTCTCACATTAGTGCCAACTTGCCACAGCCAGGGGACAGAGCACCCAGAAGGAGGATACTGACAAGCCAGAACACAAACTAAAACTGTGAGAACTCTTCTTTCTTCTTCAGTCTATCCCTTTCTCCACTTGTATGGCTGGAGTCATCAGGCAGTAGAGAAGCATGGTTTATAGAGAGTCAAACCCACCATAGAAGTCATGACTAGAGATAGAAAACAGCTTCGATCACTGGCACTAAGACTTACATGTGATAACCAACCCACTCAATTATACACTTTTTTTTTTGTTGTTGTTGGTCATGGGGCCTGAACTCTGGGCCTGGGCGCTGCCCCTCAGCTCTTCAACTCCAGGCTAGCGCTCTACCACTTGAGCCACAGCACCACTTCCAGCTTTTTCTACTTATATGGTGCTGAGGAATTGAACTCAGGGCCTCATTCATGCAAGGTAAGCACTCTACCACTGAGTCACCTTCCCAGCCCCTCAATTATATACTTTTAATTAATAGGTCAATGGAATAGCCCAAAATATTTGTTTTTTATAAAGTATTATGAATATAATTTAAATGGAACAATAAAATTAATTTGACGTCACTTGTGCTACATTTCAAAGGGGGGAGCAGATACCCCTCACTATGAAAAATTGAGATGGAAAGAGAAAAAATACATATACAATAAAATAAAAATAACAATACACAAATATAGAGAGAATTTGAGAGTCTTCATTTAAACCTGAAGCTTCAGCCTGAGAAAGATTTTTTTAATTAAAATGTATATGTTCTCACCTGCGCATGTGTGTTTATGTGTACGTGTTTGTGTGCAAGTTTGATTTTCTTTAATGTTTGTGGAGAAAAGTGACATAATCTTGACTGACATTTTGAACTGAGTAAGAATAGATGATCTTAACTGAACTCTACCTTCAATTTTCTCTGGCTTCTGGCACAGAATCTGAAAAATGAGCTACAACTTTTAATAGAGAGAAGTAGGAATGACAGTTGGCGGATGAAGGAGTGTATTTTGGTTACATTCCACCTCTCTGTAAAAAAATATTTTAAAAAGGGTGTTGAACAAATCATACAAATAAATTAAAAATATAACATTAGTTGTCATAGGCAGCCCTTTCCTTCGGGAGGGGGGGAAATGGGGGAAGGGGAGTAAGGATGAGAAGCAGAAGGAAAAGATACACAATGTGCAGTTCCACACAAGACAAATCAAAGAACAGCATAAGTGCATATACAATATGCAACTAATCAAGCAAATTACTTGCCAAAAAAAGTTCAGTCTCCCTCAATGAATTCTCATTTACTTCTAAGTCTAGTTTCTGTACAACCGGTTCTCTTCCAGCTGGCAATGGCAAGTCAAGGGGGGAAAAATATGCAGTGAAGAGAATTTTGAGTAATTCCTTTGACGCATAGCAGTGCATATCACTCTCCTCTAGTTCTACTTCTATTTTCTTGACTAAATCAAAGAATAAATGTTGGTGTTTATCATAGAAATCATATATCATAAATTTTTTTTGGTTTAGTTTCTCATCCTTTGCAAATTTGTAAATTATTGGTGCTAAATCCATCTTTTTGTAGACCTTCCAATTTCTTTGTTATTGGTTTTGGGTATCAGCTTGTGAAGAAGCTTTAACACCGCTGGGTAAAGATCCTAACTCAATAAGCTTTGGTTTTGTATGATTTGGGTTCTTTTGCTTCTTGGTATAAGTATAGAGTGTATAAACTTAGGGGTTTGTATCATATGATAAGAGAAACACTTGTTTTACTATTTAAAATATGAACAACCCATAATACTTAAGATGGAGGCTCCAACATTAGTTCTTTCCTTAACATGTTAAAAATTGAATATACATGTCAGAGTATAATTTCATTGCTATTGCTTTTGTAAAAATTGTACTTCAATGTGACCTCATTTCTAGAGAAAATATTTGTATGTTTTGTGACCTGAGTTCCAGTCACAGCTGATTAATTTATGTGCATTTGTTCAATAGATTTTGTTAGAATGGGTTGCACAGACCTCAGTGTAGGGAGATGAAACCTTAATACTTGTAGAGATATCTTGTAAAAATGTCAGATACAATGACTTTTTGACATCTAACCTATTGAATATTAAAACATTAATAAGGTCCTAGAATTCCTAACATACCTAGCTATTAGAACATCTAATTTTACATAAGATGGAAAATAACTTGTGGCTGATAAATTGTCACTTTAACAACTACCAAGCAAAAGTATATGAACTGTGAGAAAATACATTCTGAACAAGGCCAGCTCTTAAACAAAGATGTCATTCCTAGAAATTCAATATAATTATCTGTATGCAATCCCACTAACTTCTACCATTGAATAGTAACTTATAAGAGGTCCTCTGAATGACTTCAGAATAAAAGTTGTATCTATCGAATTGTACGTAGTTGATGACTAGATGCATAAAAGTGTTTGAAAGCAAGTAAAGTGATAGTATGAGATAAAATTAGAAACACATATACTTAATAATATAAAAATCCACACAACTCTCAGTAATGAAAGAGCTTATTTAAACAAGACACAAGTGAATAATTGAGTAATGAAAATATAAAAGGTAATATGAGATGAGGATGGCTGAAAAAGAAAGTCTAAAATGGTCTAAAAAGTTGTCCATAAAATTCAATCAAGATCTGCAGAGTGATAATTTCTCCATTCTGTTTACATAAGAAAAGAAACCGGTGCTTTTGGAAAACTGTAATGTGCACCCAGACACCTTTATCCCAAAATGTTTTGTCTGCTGATGTGAGCAGGAAGCTGATTTTGGCTGTTTCTTTACCATGTTAGAGTTGATGTCTGTGGGAGTTAAAGGTTGAAGACAATGTTTCTACACAGAAGACCATAAATACAGAAACAATTGGGCTGTTCTTTGAATTATGTCTAGCTCACAGAAAGCAGAGAAGTCTCTCTTTGAAACCTCAGCTGCCTTCTTATTTTGTAAGTCAATCTGACTGACGTTATTGTGCAAACTGGCTAGCAGCAACTTCATTCCCCATGAAATCATCATTTGTAACTTCTTTATACAACAACAACAGACAAACAAACAGCAACAACAATGAAAACCAACTATAAGCCATCAGTACACAATCTTCTAAGTATTTTTTAAAGCTAAGTTTAATGTTGGAAAGGCATTTACAATACATTCATGAAGAGACAGGCTTACAAAGAAAGTGAACTTCCAGCCCCAGGAACCTCATGAAACACAAAGGTTAATTCATTTGCTTGTTAGCCAAGTTGTAAACTGATGTCTGGTTGTTACTTTTGACTTCAGTGCCATCTGTGTTGGAAGTAGGTTTTCGGGACTGTTTACTGTCGAGGTGTGGCTAACATTCTCCAGAGAGCAGCCTACCATGGGAGTGTTCAGTTAACAAGGGTGATGGGAAAGACTTTAGAGAAAGAAGTCAGTAGCAGATGTGCCAGAGCTTATAAAAAGAAACATAACATCATTTCCCATGTAATTCTCACCGTTCTCCTTGTGGTCACTCTATCTTAGGCCTTGCACTTTCACTCGGAATTTCACATGAGTTTACCATACTTATATATGCTGGCATTGCTACAGGAAGGCCCAGGAACCACCCAGACAGAACGCCATGAGGAAAACACCACATGCAACTGGTGGCTAAATAGGAAGTCCAAGGAGAAAATATCCTTTAAGATTAGCCACCTGGATTTTGCTTAGATATTTAAGCTCTGAGTACAGAATATCCACACGTGTTATTTTTGGTGCAATTAATTTTAAGCCAAACTTTAGAGAAAATGGACAGATAAAGCAATATATTTTCCCCTTAAAATAAAATAATCAGTGTACTTAAGATACTAGTGAAACTAATCCCAATTTTTTTCTGAGCTCAAGAAGAAATAGTAATGACATATACTTAGATACTGTATTTTACATAACCTAATTTGAAGTATAATGAACATTTTTTCATTATACTATAAGAGATATACACCTATTATGTGTATATACATCTATGTATATGCTCATGTATTTATTTCAGATGCTTTTCTGTTAGAGTGAATTAAAAAGAAATCACATAAAACAAAATAATGTCTGCATGTTTATAAACTGAAAGTGGAATTTGTTAAGATTATATTCTAAGTGGAAAACTATAGCTCTCCAATTGACTTGTTTCATTTATAAAATATATGCCAATTCATATAAAATGAATGCTGGAAACAATAAAAGTTGAATACCAGAATAAATCCAGGTATTTGTGTCCAAATAGATTTTCTTATGCAAGATACATCCTGGAATAGGGAATCTTCCTTGTTTCTTAACTAGGAGACAGTTAGAAGTTCCTTAATTACATAATTGGCCTACTCTTTTGTAAATTTCCCTTCAGTGATAGTGTTTATAAATAAGATTACCAGTAAGTCATCCACAATATGTTGGCTAGAAAGCAACTGTTTTAAGATGTAACATGTGTTTAAATAGCCATGCTAGGGCTCAACTGCTTTTCCAATAGGACTTCACCAAGAATTAATGTGGTATGACAAGAAAATACTACACATGAATGCTTGATAGGAAATGTACTCATTACCTGCTCATGTAACTGTAACCCCTCTGAACAATATTTTTACAATAAAAAACATATTTTTTTTAAAAAAGAAGTGACACGAAATCTAGTGGAAGTTCAAGAATGTGATGGGGTGGTAGACACATGGATACAACCAGTTGCCAAAAATAAAGAAAACATGGTAACCTATACTGAAAAGGATTGTGGTGTGTGTGTGTGTGTGTGTTGTTTGGGCCAGGAAATGGCTGTGTCAGTATAAAATCACAGAGTGACCCAAGAAGCAAGTGCAAGCATCATTACATGGCTGTAATAGCTTGAAAGGGGCAGGGATGCAAACAAGTAAAGTCCTTAGAAACGGGCCTCCATTGCTATATTCCTGCTTCTATTGTTCTGACTCCAGCCTTGAGAAAACCTCTCTCTTTTCAATTTGTTACTTAGTCTCTCAGTTCCAGAAATTTAAACTTCTCTTTCGGTGTTTTTTTTTTAATTTTTTTATTTTTTGTGAACATACTCTACAGAGGGGTTACAATTACATGGGCAAGATAATGAATACATCTCTTATCAAGCATTGCAGCCTCCTCCTTTGTTTATCCTTCACATCTTATTTATTCTGAATCTTATTTATTTGGTGTAAGACTAAGTATGTATTATAATATTTTTAGAATGTTTCCTTTGTTTTTACATTCTGTTGGGAACATTTAACATGAGACTAATTGTCAACAAGTTAAGTGTATGATTCAAAATTAACATTGTTAGGTGCCTGGTTGCATAGCAAATCATGAAGATTTATTGGCGTTGTATACTATTAGAACACTTACCCATTTTTCTTCCCCCAAACCCAGGCAGAAATTATTCTATGATGAGTTTGATTATTTTAGATGCTTGATATAAATACTTTTAACCTATTTATCTTTTGTGTCTGGCTTATTTCACTCAGCATAGTGTTCTCCATATTGATCATCTGTCACAAATGACAGGATTTGCTGCTTTTTAAGTATGTTTTAAAAACTTACATGGTAAGTGAGACCAAAGGAGGATATTCTTAGGAGAGGATTGTGTAAGCACAATAGCTACATGTATGAAATAATATTTATGGAATAAATAATATTTATGTTTCCAGGAACTGGAAACAGGCGGGTTTTTTTCCCTTGTTGATGTTTTTGGTTTCTTTTCCTTTGTCTAATTTGTTAATTCATCTGTCTTTGTTAGGGTAAGGGAGTACAGAAATGGTGAGACAAAGGGTGAACAAGTGCAGTAGTGGCACTCAGTGGACATTATGTTGAAAATGAACTATATAACTTGAGGGTGTGGCCAAGAGGGAAAACACTGGGAAAGATGAGGGAGAAGGGTGAGATTGTTAAAAAAAGAAATGGACACTTTATCATACTTATATAGATGCAACCCTTCTGTATCTCACCTTCATAGTAACAGTAAGTAAAAAATTCAAAGTAGTTCCATTTAAAATAAACTTATATAAAAACAAAAGTTGTATATATTAGTGAAACATATTTGATATATGTCTGCAATTTATAATGTTGAAACCAGGTTAAATATATTTAATACATCACATGCTTATTTTGTTTTCCTAGTAAACATTTCAAAATTAGTCATTTGAAATGAACAGCACATTATTATCATTTAGAGTCATCATACTATACAATATGTACCAGAGTGTATTCTCTTCCTCTCCTTTAACTAGCTATTGGTAACCACCATTCTACTCCTTAAATCCTATGAGAGCAACTCTTTTATTATATTCCACATGGGTAAGATCATGCTTTGCTTGTCTTTCTGTGTCTGGTTTACTTCAGATGGCATAGTTATTTCACATTCATCTTGTTTCAAGTGGCAGCGTTTCATTCCTTTAAAAAATGAACAAATAAGATTACAGTTGTAAATACATCACATGTTTTGTATCTACCTATCCATGGATGGATGGACATTCACATTATTTCCGTATCTTAGTTGTTGTGAATAATGCAACAATGGATGTGGAAGTGTAGGTATCTCTTTAATAACCTGTTTTCAATTCTTTCAGATCTATACCCAGATGTAGATCAATGCATCATGTCATTGCTGTATTTCTAAGTTGTGATGGTTTTAAACTGTTTTTCATGGTGATTTAAAATTTCACTGTCAATACACAGTGGTTCCTTTTCCCCCACACATCCTGGCTAACAGTTATTTTAAAAAAATCAAATCTTTCTAACAGATAAAAAAACATTGTCTGATTATGGCTTTAATTTGCATTTCCTTGATGCTTCATGAGGTTGAGTATCTTTCTGGCTATTTATTTTCTGTTTGTGCATCCTTATTGAGAAATGTCTATTTATTTTTTATATTATGTTGCTTAGTTTTTGTTATTGAATTATAATGGTTACTTGCATACTTTGGATATCAATCCCTTGTGGGAGAGATTTTGTAAATATTTCCTTTGATTCCACAGGTTGATTGCTTTGTACTTTTATTGAATGTGTCCTTTGTTGTTCAAATCATTTAGTCTGAGGAAGTCCTACCTGTTTATTTTTGTTTCTGCATGCTATAATAAGTTCTTCATAATTTTTTCCACTGAAGATTTTGCTTTTTTACATGATACTGTGGAACTTTATTTGGAATCATTTATGCTTTAAAAGCATTTTGACACTTATCCTTGTTTCTCTGCCTTTGCTTTGAGCGAACATCTACTTATACTTTGTTCTTATAGTCTAGGGTATGTATCATTTTCCATTTTTTTAAAGGAAAAGAATTGAATGTTGTATTTTCTTAAGTTTAATGACAAAATGTCACTATAGAGATAGAATTGTAGGATTTAAAACTGTATTTTTATTATTTTTTAGTTGTGCAGTGCAGTTACCATTCAACAAAACAGTTTATAAATACACTGCAATCTCGATCAATGCCATCCCTTTCATCATTCTTCACCTCCAACTCTACCCCTCACCTCAATTTTCTTAATTTTGTATGATATAAATTGCATTATATGACTGAATTTTGATACCAAGCCGTCATGTAGATGAGAAAAGTCAGTAGGCCTAAGAACAAATAGTTAAGAGATTGAGCTCCTCTAATGAAGGTCTCTTTATTAATGTAATAGTTGGAAGAATAAACTTAGATCATACTCTACTAGAATTTACTCTTCTATAGTACTTTGTAGAATAATTTTAATCTTTGACTGCATGTACTAGTATGTTTTCCATCACACTTCTTCCTTTCCATTTGTACTGAAACAGAGACCCAGAATAGATTTGGAAATTTACCCAGTCTCACATACATGCAAACACACCATAATGTGTGACAAGGGAGGAGGTATCGTCTTCATCATGCTCTTGTATAAATTAAAGGAAATTGCGTGTCTTTTGGGCAAATTAATTCCTTTCTCCAGGGAAGTAGGGGAATGAA
The DNA here is from genome assembly GCF_000151885.1 of Dipodomys ordii. Classification (NCBI taxonomy): domain Eukaryota; kingdom Metazoa; phylum Chordata; class Mammalia; order Rodentia; family Heteromyidae; genus Dipodomys; species Dipodomys ordii. The sequence continues at coordinate 9,876,074 of NW_012267220.1, read as the reverse complement.
CAGAATAGGCTCAAATGTATACTATCTCCTTAGAGGGTCTCTCTAATGTCCTTCTTCTAAAATGGTTATTCTAAAAAATAGCCTTCTCAATATAGGCATCTGCTATAGTTTGAAAGCATTTTCGCGAGAGTAATGTGTAAAAGATTTGGTCACCAGTCTGTGGTGTTGCTGGGAGAAAGGAACATTTAGGGAATGTGACCTATTCGAAGGAAGTTAGAGGTATTCCCTTGAAAAGATTTGTGGAATCTTAGCCCTTTCACTTCTCTCTTTGCATCCCAACTCTCAAAAAGTGAGTTCCTCAAGTACACATCATGATAGATGTACAAGATAAGGTAACTAGAGCCACAGACTGCAGATTAAGATGTGGACATCAGTGAAAAGAGGCATTATTTGGTCAATCATTATAGAATGGGGGAGAGGAGGAATCTTCATTTTGACCATATGATTTTCAAAATTTTAGAAACATCATTGCCACTTTATATTTTAGGCTAACCAGCAGCACTCACTGCATACTAACAGCTGAAAATACTTGAGTTACTCCTCTGTGTGTGTGTGTGTGTGTGTGTGTGTGTGTGTGTTTCTATACATATAAAAATGAGAATGGTGGAAATACCCAACTACTTAAGTGTCATCATAAAAAAAAATCCCTAGTTTGTTTAAATACCTAAATATTTCAATCTGAAGCCATTTAGGCTAAGTGTACGCTCTTTTTTTAAAACGAAATATATTATTTTGACTTTACCAAGTCAGGTTACCTGCATCTTTGTAACATACTTCAGGTGTTTGATGATAACAGAGATTCACCATTCACTGAATTATCATAGACCTTCACTGTCCTTCAAGTTCTTTAGAGAGAATCCAAATTAGAGTTACCATATGGTGAATTAGTGACAGGAAAGAACTTCAGCCAAATCTCCTGTTTTCAAATTGAGTGTTTCATTATTTAAGACAGGATTGGCACTATCTCTTACCCAATTCTGAACTCTATTTAGCTGGCAAACATCTAAGCAAGTGCGAAAATGCATAATCTTATTCCAGCCTTTAGTCTTGTGCATGTCGGAAATTTCATTAAAAGTGAGTTATGTCCTTGAGGTTTTTATTTTGCCAAGTATAAGTACTGGTAATATAAATTGTGCTCCATAGTTACAGCTACGCATCATGTTTATATAACATGAAACCATGTCAGGACTGAAGGAAGTAAAAATAACCATTGTTGTTACTGAAGAGGATAAAATATATTTGAAATGAAGGAGGGATCAGTAAGGTTAATGAAGCACAACTAAGAAATGTTGAAATTGTGACTTCCTGATTTGAACAAATAGATGTTCAGATACTTGAGAGTACCACTATTTAAAAAAGAAACTCAAGGTACTTAAAATTTAAGAACTATTAAATATTATATATCATTGTAATGTGTGATATATTTCATCTTATCTTATCCTATTATTTTCACTATTATAAGGAGGAAAAATACATTTAAAAAGCACAATATTCTCAATGTTTATATCTTCAGTGGTGATACTTGCCTGTGTACTTGTCATTTTTTATAGTTTCATTCATTAATTTTCCTTGATTTTAAAAATTAAAATTATATGTAAAAGATAAAGTAGCATGTGGTGGTGATAAAAAAAAAAGAAAAATGAACTTTACAATTTAGGTGGGGGGGGGAGGAGTGTAGTTGTAAAGGTGGAAGGGAAGGTATGGTAGGGGAAAACAAAGGAGGAGGGAACAATGCTTGATAAGAAATGTACTCATTACCTTGCGCATGTAACTGTAACCCCTCTGTACAGTATTTTTACAATAAAAAACTTATTTAAAAAAACATACTTTGAAATAACTGCATCCCAAACCTCTTAATATTGGGAATTGACACTTATTATAACTTATTGGGTAAGATTTTTAAGTGACAACATTTAACATTATTTTGGTAACTAGGGGAATTCTGAAAAGTGTGGTAATTTGTTGTAATCCATCAGGACAAGAAGATGAAAAGAAAAAAAATGAAATGAGGCAAAGGCATAATTTGAACCACCAACTTTATTCCTGATCCCTTAATAAAATGTAATGATTATCTGAGACCATAACATATATAGTAACATATACCAATTACATGTACACATGTGTTTGTATGTAATGTAATATAATGGCTATCTATACTAGTCCCTATATAATAGATATAGATATATAATAATATATATACTATTTTCTGTACATATAGGCATATGTTAATAAACTGTATGTCATTTGTTTCATAAAGTAGACACTTTCCCTTTCAGCAATCTTTTCAGTTAATCATTTTCCTACACTTTGTTGTGTATTAGTATGAACTACTTCTGGCTGTTTTAAGGAATAGGATGCTATCTCATATTACCTTCAAGGTTGAAAGAAAGTGGAACATATGTATGAGTGTGCAGGTACCCCATTCTGCACAAAAGTGTCCAAATGGGGATTTTAGTTTGAATGTTCTATACTCAGAATTGGGTGGGAGGAACGATGGGTTAAAAAGCAGAAACTCAAAGCTATACATTTTGATGCCCTTATTGTCAATCAGGTCAAGTGAAGAGGGAATTAAATAGGTAAACACTTCACTTTATGCCAAACAGTGCTTGCAAAGATACCCATTACCTCTGTCAAATTCCTGAGATACACATTCTTCTCACTGTGGCTTAATTCTTCCATTTTGTTCCTGTGGAACTAAAAGATTTATAGCCCTAGCAACTGACTAGAATACAATCAGCAGCAAAATCCACTCTATTCTTTATAAAAGATTTTATTTAAAGTAAGTCAATATGATAATGCTATCAGAAGAAATAAACTATGTTTCAACTTCATACTGAAAAATTTGCAAAAAATATTCTTGTCTATTCTCACATGATATTTTTGGTTAGAATTTAAAACATGTTCTAAATTTTTGCCTCTTTAAAATTCCATGATGAGTTCTCTTTCTTTATTAACATTTAAAATGTTAATCTCTATTAAGTTATACCAAGTGGACACCAACAGTGGGTTTCTAAATGTTTAGATAAGCCATTCTAAATTTCATTTGCAAATAATGAAGAGATGTTCCATCAAACAGTCTCCAGACTTAGACACCACTGTTCTCTTATAAACTAAACAAAAGAAGATGTGTTTGTCACCCCACACAGTCTTAAAATGAATTTAAATTATTTATAATTTTATAGGAATATTTTAGCAAAGACATAAGAATGTGAATATTATTTGGTATTTTAAGTGATATTTGTACTTTCATAAGGCACAGACCCTTTTACAATGGGTTGGGGAAGGGCTGATGATTGGAGTTGGAGCCAGGAGCAACAAACCGCATAAGGCTTGCAGTTAAGTGTAGAAAGAAGAATCTGAGGTTGAATTTTAGATTAATGCCAGCTATTATCTCTTGCCTAAACTGCATAACAAGAAGCAGTGAGAATCCAAGGAAAATCAGCCCACAGTAGTGCCCAGCCTGAAGACTGCACTAGACATAAGTGGTGTGCAATTTCCAGTAAATGTTAGGAAAACTGAAAATAGTTTGTGTTGAACATGACAAATTGTCTTTAGTACAATAACAGATGTCATACATAAAAGTTATGTGTCATACAGGAAAATTATTTCATTTAAATAGCACAGTACTTAATGTGGCTTTAATGTCATGATTTCATTTATTATGTAATTGTTGAATGACATGCGTAATTTCTTTTTACATAATTCAAGGCTAGGGGTACAGCTTAGTGGTAGGGTTCTTGTTTAGCATTTACAAAGCTCTGGACTTAATCCATAGCTATCCAGTAGAATAAAAAAAGAAAACAGGGAAAGAGCAGTAGAGATGGGGAGGGCAGTGGAGGGGAGGAACGGAGGTGGGAGGGAGAGGAGGAAAAAGGGAAGGGATAAAAGGAGAGATGGGAGGAAAAGGAAAAGCAAAAGAAAGGCAAAGGAAGAAAGAAGGGAGGGAAAGAGGACGGAAGGAAGGAAGAAATGGAAGGAGAGAGAAAGAAGGGAAGAAGGGATGGAGGAAGATATATGTTATTAATCTGGGAATTATTATTCATTAACTATCCATTGTGGACCAAACTTTTATTTATTTAAGCCTCAAGATTTAGATAGAATTAAATTCTAGGAGTTAAAGGAATGGAATTGAAAACACAAAAGGAAAGAGGTGAAAATGTAAGCCGAATGCTATTAGATTGTTTCAAAATAATCTGAAATGATGGGCTGGTTGAATGCTGAGAATAACCTGCCTGGTATTCAGTCTTATTTAAATATTTTATAGATTATCTCAAGTTAATGAAGTTTTAAGAGTAGGTACATGCAGATTTTTCTAACTATAGAGACACATAAAAGTAGGAACTTAGAGAAGAAAATCCTAGGGAATTTGAAGAATTATAAAGTAAGAAAATTTGACTAAATTAGAAATAGTATGAGAGAGACTATCTCTAAAAACTAATCAGAAACAGACAATCTGGGGAAAGAAGACAATTGGAAAGTAGTCAAACCAAGCCAAATGTGACAATAAATTAGATGAGAGTGAAATGCTTTTAAATTTCAGGGTAAAGGAAAAAAAAACTAAAAATAATGTTAGTGGCTATAAGGTTACCATGCAAGAAAGTTCACCTGAATGGAATTTTCTTTGAGATGATACTCTGTTTCCATTTTTTATGTTTAAGAATTCTGAGGAATTAGAGTGAAAAAATAAACAGCCAACATAACTAGGAATCTAAAGGAAGTGATTTATATGGTGAGAGAAAGGAAATAGAATACGCAATCCTTGGTTATGGACTTCTAAAGAGAGCATAATTATAAAAGAGAATTTATAAACTGAGTCAATAGAGGATGATTTAATTCAATCAAAGGGGATCTAGATAGAAATATCATGAGAAGATAAACTCTTATGATGAAAACGTTTTTTCTGACTTTGCTATACTAAAATCTAAAGTGTTTCAACAATGGTGCTAGATCAAATGGCTGCTGCCCCAAACCTTCAGTGTTTTCAATCCAGTTAAAGATTTATATTTGGTGACAAGGGACATGGTCTTTGGAACATTTTTGTACCACAGCCTTTCACTTTCTAACAGATTATCACTGAGCCCTGAGATCCTTCCTCCACAGCACATAAATAAATTCTGATTTTTTATAACCCTAGTTTTATAAGTCTGAAATCTGGTGGGCCAAGCATGCCTGCTTTGTTCTTCAGAAAGTCTTGGCAGTTGACTTTGTCTCTTTCTGTCTACTTGGTGCACTTATTGGCTTAAGTACTATTCACTACTGTATTAGTCTGACCAAGCTGCCTTCACAAAATATCATTGACTGGTTGAGGTGAACAATAAAAATCTATTTTCTCATAGTGGTGGAAGCTAGAAGTTCAAAATCAAGGTCTCAGACAATTGGTTTTATTTTGAGGGCTTTTCCTGGCTGGCAGACCTTTTTACCCTGTCCTTATGTAGCCTTTCTCAGTAGGAGCTCCTGTGGAAAGAGAAATCTTTCACATGTGGGGATCAGGGCAGTACCCTGACCGCAGCATTTAAGTGTAGTTACTTCCTTACAAAGCCAAAGTCACATTAAAGGGTTGGAGAATCTGTATATGACTTTAACAGGGGACAGGGGCAAAAAACTATATAGTTCATCATGTCTACTGAACACGGAAAATGCGTTCCGCCTGTCCTCACATCCGTCGATCACAGTCAGTACATTTTTGTCTTCATTATATTTGTGAATTTTGTACTCTCAATGGGAGAATGAACTATGAACTTAGCATACTTTTTTCTAATTAAGCCCAAATTCCATTTTTTCTCAAAAATGAAATTTTAAGACGACTAGTTTTCTTTTTATTTTCATTATACTATCTATATCTCTCAGACCAACATTTCTGAATCGTAATTCATCATTTCATTTGTATGTGGTGAGATCTGCTGGATATTTAGAGAGATACAATTAACTTGAGCACAACATTTTGTGGTTTTTGTTTTTGCTTTTGTATCAGTGGATGAATTATTACAAAGGAACTCTACATAATGGCAGAGCGGTCTAGGATGTGTTTTTATTTAACTGTCTATAAAAACAGAAGGCAAGAGGGAAATGTAAGAGTGAATCAAGACTATGGAAAAATTGAGAAACCTTTTCCATTAACTACAGCTTTAGCCGTTGGGATTTCCTGGGTCAAAGCAACATGACAAAGAGGTGAGTAAGAAAAGAATAATACCATTAACTACCACTGAGAGTTACCAAACCAAGACAAGGAATTAGACGGGGGTGGGGGTGGGGTTCTTTTCTTATAGATTCCTATTTCACCCATCCTATTGCCACTCGCAACAAAATTATAAAACAATAAAGTGTTGGAAGCATTAAAGAATAGCCCCTATTGGCTGTGTGGGTCCCAGTTTCAATAACTTATCACTAAGTAAGGCAGGAAAGGCCCCACAGAGTGGACAAATCCAGCCTTAGGTGGCAATGGTAGCTCCAAGTAAAAGAAAGGCATGGTTGGTGAACCTATCGGAGTGGGAGCCCACCTGTCTCCTCTAAGCTGCTTGTTTTTTGAACTGTGATACTTTTCACAAAGAACTCTGTCTCTTTTGTGTGTGTGTGTGCACGCACACACACACACACACACATACTTAAACTCTCATATCCATATCTGCAAAGGCAAATCACTTGGAATGATTGCTTTCAGCATATTCTTAACCCAGATATAATATGTCCATTTAGCTGAAAACTTGAGGTGGAGATGACTTTTCTATATTCTCACCATACACTGAAGGCATAAGGCTTATCCTTCAGATCTCTAAGAAATGAGAGTTAAAGAGCCAAGTGGTTGAAACGAACTTTACAACTTCGGGGTGGGGGGTAGGGGTTGGTGGTGGTAGGTGGGGAGGTGGGAAAGGAAGGGATGGTAGGGGGAAAACAAAGGAGGAAACAACAATGCTAGATAAAAAAAATGTACTCATTACCTTACTCATGTAACTGTAACCCCTCTGTACAGTATTTTTACAATAAAAAAGTATAAAAAAGTGAAAAAATGGGGAAAAAAGATGCCAAGTGGCAGACATTTTCTTAACTGTGAGAATGCACATGGTCACATCTGCTAGCTAGCAGTACCGGCCCTCAGACAATGGTCCTGACTTAATGAGGCAGGTACTGCTCAATATTTGGGGGAAAAATGGAGATTATCTGGTTCTACACAAAACACAAGGTTTTGTTTTCCAAGATATGTTTTTTACCTCTCTCTTTCACTTTATTTTATGGAGACTTTGCAGCTTTTAATCATTTCACAAGCGAGGGCATATTTAGCTAGTCTTTTTATGTTTCCAAACTTTGTAACCTGACATTAAGTAGGATAATGGTGAGAAGGGAGTTTAACTGTCTTTTAGAAATTTTACTTCCTGGTTTTAACTTCTGAGTCTGGTCTTTTCGATATTTTTCAAAAAATAATACAAAGTCCCTGTCTATTCTGCTCCAGTATTAAACTACAATAATACAGAAGAAGATGGAAGCTATTAGCTTTGCCCATCTGGTTATGGTAAAGAAGGGAATACACAAAATTTAGAAAACTTTGCTTAAAATTATATTGAACCCCTAAGACATACAAATAAACCTAAGTGTTTCAAATATAAATATATATACATATATAAACATATATATATATAAACATACAACTGGCACTGATAATATACAAAGATTATCAGAAGTTAAAGACCTAAAACTTCAATAATAGTGGCATAAATTATGTGAACATATATCTTCTCAAATAAGAGGCATTTGGCCTTTAAGAATTTAATGATATGCTAAACTGTAATTCATTCCTCTCCTAGAGAATTGATCATCAGTTACTACATTCCCAATACGAGGTCACTTCAAAAAAATTATGTTGTCAATAATAACAAAATGTTATGGAATTTAAAAGATCTCTGAGAAACAAGATGATTGTATCTGTTCATTGAACTGTCAACATGAATGTGTTCAGAAAAAAAAAGAATTTGAACATAACTTTAACCTCACTGATAACTGGATAACAATACATTATAATGACATGGAGGTTATTCCTGACCTATCACACACTTTGGAAGGTATAATAAATTAATTTTTCTTAGAAATTTATCAGTATACATTGTTCAAAATTAAAATTACACTTCTACTCAGGGATTATACCAATAGGAAAGGTATCATATAAGAAACCACATAAAAATGCATAACTAAGCACAAAAATCTTAAAGCAATAAAACACCTGGGAAAAATGTAAATGTACACCTATAGTAAATTAATTAAATATATTAAGATGTGGCAAGATGATGAAATGCTATTCAGTCATTAAAATACATGAAGTATGGTAGAAAATGTTGCATAAATACAAAAAGTTGGCTTCTTGTTCAGCATTAAAGAACAAGTATGTGATAACTTATAAATGATGGAATCTTACTACTCAGAAATTAATCAGAAAGCATTCAACAGTCATTCTCATTTACAGATAGTGCTTTTCTTTTTATCTCTAGTATCTCATTAAAGAATTCACCTGATTATTGCTTCAAATGCCCAGTCCATTCTCTAGAACCCAAGAAGAATCTTTGATCCATATTCCTGATCAGCTTCTCAAGAAAGCTGCCCTTCATAAATAAAAAAATAACACAAAACAAAACAAATGACAGAATTATATATCCTTAAATTTAGGGTATTTTACAATCAGAACTAGACATTATTTTTAGCTAACAACTAAAATATTTGGAAAAGGTAGTTAAAATACTTTTCCAGAATTCCATTTTTATTGTTTTACAAGGTATTTTGTAACCTAAGTAAAACTTCTATAATGATATAAAGTTCTAAACCAAATTTGGTACATGAATCATCATTTTTGTAAAACCATTATAGCTAATCCTCTTCTGAAAATTTTCCAGGAAGATATTGGTCTTCCCTTCCTAGAACATTATCCCGGGATTTAGAGAAATTTTAGGGCCTCTCGTTGAGTAACAAAAATTAAACCAATGACTTTTCAATGGCATTCAAACTACATATTTTGTAGCTGTTTCATACAAGAGAAATTGGGGATTTCCTACTAATGAAAGAAGAATAAATTGAATGTCAAGCCTCTTGTTAAAGAAGAGGCCAGAAATTAGGACTAAAAATGTCTCTAGCACTGATTCTTTCTCAGAAATAGATAATGATGTGGGAAAAATTTTAATAGATACTAAAACGTCAATGGAGCTGGGCACCAGTGGTTCACGCCTGTAATCCTAGCTACTAAGGAGACTGAGACCTGAGGATCATGGTTCAGTGCCAGCCTGGGCAGGAAAGATTTGTGAGACTCTTAATTCTGATAAACCACCAAAAAACTGGAAGGGGTGCTGTGGCTCAAGTGGTAGAGCACTGCCTTGAGCTGAAGAGCTCAGGGACAGTGCCCAGGACCAGAGTTCAAGCCCCATGACCAACTCCCCTCCCCCCAAAAAAGTCAATGGTTATCTAACAGAAATATTTGAAAATTTCCCTGAAAATAAGGAGCATTTTTCTTATAATATGCTTCCTGTGTCATTATTCAGGTGTCCAGAGACACCTCTCAGATTTAGAAAGAATTATTCAACCATTTAGAAATGCTCAAATCTGATATTTTCTTGCATGTACTTCAAGAAAATATGAAATGTGGAAATTTTTTCAGGAATTTTTTATGATATATAAATATAAATTCAAAATCCTGGATTAATCTTAATGACTTTGCAAGAAACCAGATAAAATAATCTGCTAGACAGCAACTGCCCTGTGCAGTCATTCCCTATCAAATGAATGGCCAAAGGAAGTTTTATTGCGTGTGAAAGTTATTGTTTAACAGACAAGTACCGGAAACATAGTAGACTTATGTGAGGCCTCAGAGAGGAGAAGAAAATTCAGGACAGCTCACGGGTGATTTATTTAGTTCTCTTCACTCTGTTTTCTGTTTGGAAAAAAAAATCTTTTAAGGTATTTCGGTGGTGATATATCACACTTTTCATTCGTCTCTAAAGAAATAAATATTTCTTTTCTTTTGAAACATATGATAGGAAAAAACTGATTTATTAAAGACTAACAGCAACTGTTGCTGGAAGTTACCAGGCTAAATAATTAAAAAAAGGAAAGCAACCTAGAAAACAGAGATAAATGGCATATGATTTATTACAGACAGGTGTTCCATTTTTTCAGAAATTTGAGTATGAATCATGGTGATTTTTTGGTTCATCTCAAAGTTGCCATTTCTAAAAACACTGAATTCAGTGTTGAATAGATAGATGTATTGTGTTTTCAGTGCACTCTCATGAGCTTGACTTAGAAAATATCAGAAAATATCTCCCCAGGAGGAAAAGGCATCATGATGTTCTTACCATAGATTGAGTGATTTGTTTTGCTGTCATAAGACTGCACTCTGACCTCCAGATTGGTGTCCAGTAGATACAGCCTCCATGCAGATCCATTCTCTGGGAGACTTGACTCATAAAAATGTTCATTGTACTTTGGTTCCTGTCTGTACATTGTAAATAAATCAATGGAGAGGAATTTATAGGAAGAATTTACAGGATTTCTCAGAACATCCTTACAATATATCAGAATATTATTAAGATGATACAGAGGTTTTGAAAAAAATTGATGAATGCTGTAAGCTTATAGAGACAAATTACAAATCAACTATTTTCTATTATATAATGCTCCATGATGGCCTTTAGCCAAAGGAAAAAAATACCAAAGTGTATAGTCTTAGTCTTAGTTCTTAGTCTTCGTTTCTGATGCTGCAATGGAATCTTACAGACTGGGTAAACTGTAAAAAAAATAGAAACTTATTCTTTACAGTTCTGGAGATTGGGGAAGTCCAAGATCACGGCACTAGATCTGGTATGTAATGACGATGCTGTCTCTGCACTGTGCTCATTGCAAAGAATGAAAGTTTATCTCACACCGCACAGGGTGGAAGTGAAAGAAGGTACCTCTGATCCCTGGTCTCTCTTCCTCTCTGTCTCTCTCTGTCTCTGTCTCTGTCTCTCTCTCTCTCTTTCTCTCTCTCTGTGTTTCTACTAAAGCCACTATATATGAAGCAAGTGCATTACCAATAAGATACATCTACAACACTTTGAAGATGCTTTAAACCCATCTATGAGTAGAGTTCCATCATAACCTAATCTCTAATTATTTCATATGTTACTACAATGACCTTTGTAGCTAATTTTCTACAGAAATTTTTAGAAAGATACATACACTCAAACAAGAGCAGTGATTCAAAAATTAAACGCTACTATATCATTTTTCCCTATTTTCTTAATATATGACACTGAAGTTTTTGCGTAAGACATGGATAATAGACAAATTAAAAAAATTATGTTCACATTTTTGGTAAGGTGCCACTAAAGGAAAAAAGAGATTAAAAGCAATGAGGAATTCATTTTAAAAGCTGACAGAAAAATTGATAATGTAGTACTAATATGAAGATATATATTAAAATATTAGTAAGCTATATCTGTTAGACTTTTTGTAAAAGGAACAAAACCTATAGTTCTGTAAACAAGGAGAACACTGTTTCTCATTCCTTTCATTTTATTTTAGATTTCTCCATATAATATAATCACCAATTGTATAAATTATAAAATTATGAATATAGGATAGTTATATACATACGTATATATGTATGAATACATATATAAAGATATATGAATAAATACTTTTTTGAGTTCTGTTTTGTTTTTCCTTTCTTTATGATAACATCTTTCTTGCATAGCATAGGCTAGCCTGCAATCTACTAAATTTCTCACGCAGGCCTCCACCTTGTTAGAAAATCCTACCTAAAAATAAGCTAAAATAATGGCTTAGTAAAGCACTTGCTTAGCAATCACATATTCTGAGTTTAAGCCCCAGTAACTACAAGAAAAAGTATACAACAATTTCTTCATAAAAAATTTGTCCAAAAGCAAATCAAACTGTAAAGTAACATCTCAAAGCTTCAATAATAACTCAAAATTTCCACAAGAATTAAAGGCAACACTACTACTACTTACTCTAAGTCTTCAGTATGGATAATGTAATTCCAAACCTTCGCACAATTCCTGGGACACTTGCACTAACTATACCCTTCCTTCTACAAGGTGACTTTCTCTGGAGTGGATTTGAAATGAGTGCTATAATGATAGCAAAGGCCTGAAATCAGTCATCAAATGACATACATTATTAGGAGTAATAAATGATTTTCCTTGTCCCTTAGGACTGATTGTAACACATTGTTATGCCAATAATCGGACTGAAAACCTCTGCCTCAAAAGATAATTTGGTGTAAGGAGTTTTGAAAATAAAAAGGCATACTTATATTTTAATCTGAGTTTTCCTCTTGCAAGGGTGTAAGGATAATGAAAAGGAAATGAATTCTTTACACTAAGCAAAGGTGAAAAATGTGCAAATCTTTTCTGTCACAAGACCATTTCAAAGAACTTTGTGTGAATTATTTAAGCAGAATAAAATGTTTGCCTTTGGGGAGTGGTGCTAACTAAGCAGGCAGGAAACAGGAATGAGACAGGTTGCGTTATGTGAAACAAAGTGAAAAAGAACAACTAAAAGGGAATAGAAACATGGGTTTAAAATAGGCTGCTGATTCAAAGAACCGAGTTTAAAATGCACTTTAATCATTTCCTGCTCAGTAAGATAATGTCTGCTTGGTTTTTTAAAACGTTGAGGGTATTTACCAGAACTTCTAAAATATTTAGACAGATAGACAGGCAGATAGATAGATTGATTGATTGAATGATCGATAGTTATATCATTTTAGTTATACTCCCTTGAATCAAAATGTTAAATCCAAGCACTATTGAATTTCCAAATCAGTCAGCCTGAAGATTTTTCCACTAGCAATGGTTTTCTTTAGAGATGGGTACCTAGCAAAGCAAGACTTTGTCATTTTGGATCACTGACTTATCCAAGAATTGAGCAGTTTGATATTATTTTAGTTCTTTATTAAAAACCAGAAAATACTGCCTAGATGTAAAGCCTGCAGGATCATCTGGCGAATAGAAGATGCCAGATGGTTCTGCCTCCCATTGCATCATTTTTAGAGAACTTAATCTCATTTCACAAATCTGCCTTAAGTAGTAAACTATGTGTTTTAAATATATATGTGGATAAAATATCAGCATAGTTATATACAGTATTATAACCATTATATCAGCACATTTGTCACATTCATGCAGTTGTATACAAAAGTATGCCATAATATGCATAAATTTTATATCTTTGATTTCATCTGATAGCACACACAATTATAATGAGTATTGCCGATCAAAGCTTATAATACACCAAATAATAATATACCTTGTCGTGTTAATTGAGGATTGCCTAAATACAGCATATGGTTGATAAAATTAAAACCAAATTACACTGCATACATTATATAAGACAATTTAACAGAAATAAGACATAATTGAACGACCTATTAAAAAGCAGTTACGGAAGTATCTTAAAACAATGATCTTTTAAACTGAATTTTATTGTCAAGTTGATGTACAGATAGGTTACAGTTACATGCCTAAGATAGTGAGTTCATTTCTTGTCAAACATTGTTACTCCCTCCCTCATTTTTGTCCCAGTTCTATCCCCCAACTCCCTCCCACAATTTGTAAAGTTCATTTCCAACATACTGCCTGTGACTGTCACTATTGCATTGGTTCTGATTCTAACCTTTAGTTTCTAGTTTTAAATTGATTTGGAATCTAACTCTGACTAAGTGTGACTTTGATTTTAGGGCTTGTAGCTCCTTGACTATCGGAAGCTGTCAATCTCATTTAGTTGGGCAAATGTACTTTTACAGTTGGGGCCCTATAGGTCTAGGCGTGGGAGGAAAACAATGCATAAAACAGCAAGCACCTCTGTGAAGCTTCTCTGTCATGTGGATAGAAATTAAAGTGTTGTTTTCTTAACACACTTCTCAGAGTGACTGCAAGCTTTTCCTTCAACCTCAATAAACCCCGTGAGCAATTGAATGACTGAACTTCATGGAGAAGGAGATCAAACATCTTGAATTCTTTCTCTCACACTATGTGAATTTTTAAACACTTACTTTGCAATTTGTCCTTTAAAAATTGTGTCATTAGGAAAGCTCAATGGTACATAAATACTCCTGAAATTTTAATACAACACATCTTCTCAACAAGGAACACTGAAAGAGTTGTCTGCAACTTTGGTTCACAGAATTGCTGCTACCAGAGGAAAATGTGAAGCACTGCTTTGAGTAAATGCATAGGTTTCACTGAAAATTTAAAACGTTAGGTATCTTTGGAAGCTTATGTTTGTGGCTTCATTTTTATTTTATTACAGTTTTCTTGTAGAGTGAGGAATTTCTTTAACAAAGCTTCAAGGATCTTGGAGTCATTTCCACAGGGTGTATCTATTCCTTTCAGAGAGAGAGAGAGACAGACAGACAGACAGACAGACACAGACACAGATGAGACACAGAGAGAGAGACAAGACAGAGAGAGACAGAGAGACAGATCGAGAAAGACAGAGACAGAGACAGAGCAGAGAGAGAGAGAGAGAGTCATTTCCACATGGCTATATCTGTTCCTTTCCATGAAAAGTAAAGAAAGTGATAAGGCATGCTACATTGATTTCCATGGGTTGGCTGGGTTGCCTTCTGAGCCAAGCAGATAACATCTGAAGGTTTGTTTGGAGAGGAGATGAACCCAGGTCACTTTCTGAAGCAGCCAGCTGCTGCTCTCTGTGACCCTAAAGGGCTAGAGTGTAGAGTGTAGGGATTTCCTGGAGAGATTGTGTTTTGTCTAGCACTTTTTTTTTTTTTGCAAATAATCAAAGGATTCAACTTGGAAGAAAAGGGCTATCCTAATCAAAATTGGAAAGGGGGCTTAATAAAGCACATTAAAAATTCAAGGGAAAAGGAAAAGAAGAAGCAGTGATCAAAGTTATTCATTTCTATCATTTTTAGGAGCAATTGGCAATTTTAAGCAGAAGAAAAATGCACGATTTTACAATTAAGCAAAAGCCAAGTTCATTCGATGGTTCTGTTTATTGGTTTACTTTTTGTTCATTTGCAGCCCTTTCCTAATGGCAAGAGAAGTGGTTAGGGTAGAATACAAACATAGCAGTACTGCAGCCATTTGCTAAGCTTTCTCCCAAACTCAGTGTAACCCAGGTGTTACTATTTGTGAGTAATTTGTGAAATATAGGTGAAGGTGAAATTCAAGTTCTACAGGTCCACCATAATATCATAGCAATATAATCGCACAATTTCCACTGCAGTAACTTTTCCTTTTTACTAGTGTCTATGCATTGAGACAATCTTACACTTTGGTTAATAACCAACTCTGGACAAGTATGTTGATAATAATAACTCTATTAAATATAATTTTTATTGCTAATTTTTTCTGTCCAATATACGTTTGAAAAAATCAGGTGTCCAAAACACGCGTTTTCAAAATTTGCAAGTCAAAAAATCAAACAGAAAAGATTTGTATCATCTCAGTCTGGCACTAATGCTAGATTGTGAAATTTAACATGACCTGTCCCCTCAAACTATCTACAACATTGACAAGTCATACCATTATATTCACTTAACTACTAAGTTGTACTCTGATGCTATAGTGATTGGAAATCAAAATAATTAAACAGGAAATCCTCATCATCACCAGGGTCAGGGAATGTCAATTAGACTAAGAAGAGACATCATTTTTATGGTTTTGGAAGAAATAAATTAAATAAATAATTTAAGTAAGTTCAATAAGTCTAATCATACTGAGCTCCATAACATTTTCCCTGTAGATTACCACACAAGGTAAATGTGCTTTCTTGAAGTCTCTTTATTTACACATTGACAGACAAATAGTCTGGCAAAAATAAGTTCACTTTCAGAACACATCTATAATTTAAATGCATATATGTATTTTTTCAATACCTTGCTGTAAATTTATACTGAAATAGCATGAAAGGTACCCATTTGGTAAACATTACCAGCAAGTCTTTGACTTTTGTTAGGTATTATAAAATTTATCTGGGAAAAAAGATCAAAATTTAATGGCATTGTAATTATGGCCAAGAAATAAAGATTATGAAGAAATAGTATTCCACAGAAACAAAATTCATGATCTTCCCAACTTTGGTGTAGGTCAGTAACTTTTCATAAGTTGCCTCAAGACTTTTTAAAGGGGTGGATCATAACAGATGAATGAGCAATGCTAGAGAAGGTGTTTATGTATATTTATGCTTCAAGATGGACTATTGAATGAACTCAGGATGGGAAGATCAGAAGAGACAACAAGAGTTCTAGGGTGTTAGGAAGACAATTTCCCAGCCAGTTGAAGTAGCTCACTGTAGTTTCAGCTTCTTAGGTAATAGAGATTGAGAAGACTATAGATTGAAGCCAGCCTGAGCAAAAAGTTAACTGGACCTATTTCAACAAATGATCCAGATGTGCTGCTGCTAGTGTATAATCCCAGATATACAGGCGGTCACAGTCTAAGGCTGATCGTAAGCAAAACCACAAGAAAGCAAAAAGAGATATGGTATATCTCACATGGTAGATCTTAGTAAGTGAAGGTCCCGAAGAAAATCCCTACTAATGCCAAGAATAAGAAAGAAAAAAGAAGATAATTCTCCTCCCCTTTCCTTTTCTCTTTCCTTTGTGCAATTACACCAATTCAATATTGTGCAATACAAAATCTGAAGTTTGAAATATGTGTAGACAGATCCTGAAAAGTGTAGGAGATAAATATTTCATAATCTTAACCATTGTGAGAGATATACTTACACATGTCAAAAGTTGTGTGTGCAACACAAATTAATTCACCCTGTTTAATCTATAAATAATATATAATGGCAATATATAATGTACACTGATTAAAACCAATACACAAAAGCACATACAGAAAATCAAAGAGTTTTGTGCTGTATGGGGAGGGATGCAGCCAGAAGACCTCTTTGTGGCCATCTCTCATAACCTAATCTTGATTAGTTGGCATGTATGTTATAAATTATTTACAGCTCCCCAAAGCATTTGAGTTTTAAATTAATTCTGTACCTTGTGGCCATGGATTAGACATCTTCAATAATATTCTCCATCAGTCTTGAGCTCAGATTCATTTTGAGTGCATAAGAGAACCTAATATAGAAAAAATTAAAACTTTATGAAACAATATATTTCAAAGTGGACATATATTTTTTAGCATTACTCTGGGATTTCGTATACAATAGACATCTCCTTGATTTCAAGGGGAAAGAATTTATAAATGCAAATTTTTAGAAATATAGCCTGAATATACTACTGTACCTGTCCATGTCAAATTATCATCAAATATCACAATTAAAATGATTCAACACGTGAAAATACCCTAATCAAGATTGGAATAGTTACTATTATAGATGATTCCATTTCCCGCTTTTTTGATAAACCATGTAATAGTTCATTATTTGAGTATGTCATTCAAAGCCAATATTAAATATCACAGTTCTAGTTTCTTCTATATGTAAAATGAGACTAGAAAGGGAACAGATTGAATCCTATTCCATTAATCAGATAACAAGCATTTGAAGTAATCATAGTAAATCTAATTTCTTTCACAAATTGCCTGAAGTTGTCCTTTCTCTTAGAAATAGGATCCAAAAAAATTCTTACTCTAAGGAATTGAACTAAATAAAACAATTTGTTTTCATTATGCATCTTTCATCACAGACATCCCTTAGATAGTAAAGCATGAATCTTAAAACCTTACTGCCTACTAGGGTCTTGAGGGACATGAGAGTTAGAGTTTTCTCAGTGTCACCTGATACACTTCTTAAAGGAGAATTGCAATCAACGGCATCAACAAACAAGAACTCCGATGGTTTCATTATTTTCCACATTGTATCTACAAGAGGGAAGCATCTTAAATCTCAAATAAAGAGAACTGAGACCACAAGTTCACAAATTAGGCATTCTTCCAAAGTGCTTACAACCTGGTCCTCTTATCCTTGTGGGCTTCTGCAATAGTAATGGGCTTTTGGTTTTATAAATATATTTTTCCATAATCGGCCTGTCATAAAGCTTGATACTTGCTGGTATAGACACCTCAATAAATTAGTGGGGAATTAAAGAAAAAAACTCTGGCTTTTATTTTTACATGGGTTTTTACTAATGTCAGTCTTCTCCACTATGAGTTTAATATTTGATTTTAATCCTTTTCCCTATCTCCAATTTCTTAGCCTAAAATCTGTGACTTAGAAAATACAAAAGTATATGTCTGAGAAATGACAAATGAATACAGCCCAATTTCACCCCCCCACACACACTGTATTTCATACTGAGTTGTAACACCTAAAGAAACTGCCTAAGCAATGAGCTTCATCCAATGTGAGCAGCTTAGACAGAAGACCTGCATTAGAGATTTCAGGAAGATTTCTCAGTCGTTAAGTTACTTAGTCTTCCCAATAACTGATGAGAATATTGCTATCATTTAATAAACAGAGAATCCAAAAGACTGAGCAGTGCCAGGCTTATGCCTGTAATCCTAGCTACTCAGGGGGCCAAGATAAAGGATCATAGTTCAAAGCCAGCCCAGGGCAGCCCAAGCAGGAAAGTCCATGAGACTCTCATCTCCAATTAACCACCAGAAAACCGGAAAATCACTGTGGCTCAAGTGGTAGAGTGTTAGCCTTGAGCTGAAGAGCTCAGGGACAGCACCCAGGCCCAGAGTTCAAGCCCCACGACCGACCCAAAAAAAAAAAAAGGCCTGAGCAGCTTAAATACTTTCCCCAAACCCATGTCAAGGTTTTAGCTGACACACATGACATGAATTTTGTCAATTCCCCTGTTCCTTCTATAGCATGCACATTTTCCACCATCAATAGAAAATTTATGTTTGATGTGTGAGCATCAGATTTTCTGCAAGGTGTATCTCCACCTCCAGAGAAGGCAACTGGACTCTGCCTCAGAAATTCATTAAATCCACACATATTCATTAAATTATTACAAAACTGCACATGTTATTTGATCATATCATAAATCTCATAAGCTGTGGGCCCATTTTCAAAGAAGTTGTCATCCTGGAGGCAGAGAAGAATTATAAATCTCTGGTAACAACAGAGACTTTGACTCTTTCTGACTGGTTCCTCGAATGTCCTGTAAAATGGTGAATATCATTATTGCTATTAACTCATATAGGAGACCGTAAAGGTCTAAACAAGAGCAAATGTAAAATTATGAATACCATGTGAGTTAGAAAGAAATAACTATTTCCATGAGATCATAATTTCTGTTTCCAGTTCCGATGTGTTTCAAGGCAAGAACGGATATGAAATTGGAACTTTAGAGAAAGTTTATTTATGTATGTACTAAGAAGAGACCCTGGCTTGTAAGAAATGTCAGAGTGACTTCCATATCATTAAACTAAAGGGGCCTAGATGACAATAAGCAGCTTCAAAAATCTAAGCCCTCTGGCTCAGTTCCTTACTGTTTCTTCAGCATAGTGCTGCACTGGTATGTCTTGGGTGTATTGGCTAAGCATGGTGGTATGGTTTTTATGAGGGACCTGAGCTGGCCCCCACTGAATTGGTAGAGGAACATTGCAAGCCTAAAACAAGATGCTACAGTGACCTACATTTCCTGCTCTGTCCTTGTTCTTGACACAAAAGAAAATGGAATGTCCTGAGAATGGCACCTTCTGGCAGCAATTGAAGGGTGGTAACCTCCAACTCCTATGGCAATTAAAAGAACATCTGCTCTATGTGTTCAGATACTGCTTATAAAACCAACATCTCCCCTAGCCCATATCAGAGGGTTGTTACCCTGTAGTCTAAATTATTAAATTCTTTTTTCATTGTGAAAATACCATACAGAGGGGTTATAATTACATGAGCAAGGTAATGAGTACATTTCTTATCAAGCGTTGTTGCCTCCTCCTTTGTTTTTCCCCTACCATCCCTTCCTATCACCAACCCCTCCGACCTTCCTGCCCCACCCCCACCAAAGTTGTAAAGTTTGTTTTTCGACATAATGTCTTGTACATCTCATTGTTGCAATGGGTCGACCTGTATCCCTATATAAACAATTTGTTTTTGCCCTTCCCCTCCATAAATTATACCAACATCAAATATAGTGAAAGCAGGGGTTATACCGTGGGGGAGGGACATACAAAGCAACAAAGAAATTATCTTATAAATATGTTAGAAACAATAGCAAGAAAGAATAAACAAAGCCGGGCGCCAGTGGCTCATGCCTATAGTCCTAGCTACTCAGGAAGCTAAGATCTGAGGATCACGGTTCAAAGCCAGCCCTGGCAGGAAAGTCTGTGAGACTCTTATTTCCAATAAACCACCAGAAAACCAGAAGTGATACTGTAGCTCAAGTGGTAGAGCGCTAGCCTTGAGCTGAAGAGCTGAAGGACAGCGCCCAGGCCCAGACTTCAAGCCCTACAACCGACCAAAAAAAAGGAAAAAAATTTGAGCCCTTATAAAAATCCATTATATTCTGAAGCTTAAAAAGAATATGATTATTTCAGTTATAGGAAGTATCAAAATTTCTCTGTGTGCTGAACATGGAAAAAATGGCTATTCCAAATGTCTGGCACATGTCTTCCACATGCTGCTCCAATGCATCAGTCTTCATGGTGTCCAATAAACTTAAACTTTTCCTAAATAGACTTGTACTGCCTTAGCACAGAAAATATAGACCCAAAGAGTCAAATCTTCTCATGTGCTTTCTTGGTTAGGGACCTTTAGGGTGAAATGGGGTAAAACTAATTTATATGATATTATGGAGTAGATATCCTTACTTCCTGTGAATTTGTAAACTAGCTTCTTTCTACTTGACCAGCAACTATCTATTTTGTATGCCTTCCAAGTGTCTACCAGTGAACCAGCATCCTCCTAAAGTCACATAGTACGGAAGGATAAAGATTAGAGGGACCTTAGTCTACAGGCTTTTAGAATATTCAGCTTCCATGTAGAACTCACAATTTACTATTAAAAGAACATCCAATAAGACATCCTGAAGAGTGTGACATCTTTGTAAGGAAGCAAAATCTGGCTGGACATGCTAGAGATAAAGTGCCTAAATGAAAGGATCTGTACAGATAGAGGAAAAACATAATATATTATTGTTCTACCATCCCAAAAGAATGTGCTGTGCCTTATTTTTATGGGGATTAGAATGTAACTGGAGAATTTGTGTTGGCAGTAGGCCAAATAAAAGCTAAGGATAAAATGCAGTAGCCAGAATCCCGTGTTTGCTTTTGTCTGTAGAAATATCAGCAATCACAAGGAGTGATAAGCAATTAGCAGTGGAAAAAACAAAACAAACTTCTCTCAGAAAGTTGTAGAAGCTGGGAGTGCAATCTAGTACAGGAAGAGTGGACGTAACTCCATGCAGGAAAGTTTAAAAAGTGTTAGGTAGAGATAGAGCCTCCCAAAACTTCTCTCTTGGGCTTTTGGGATGGGATGTCTGCAGTAAAGAATCTACCCACCTTCCATTACTGCTTTGAGAAGTCAGGTATTTTTTTAAATTTTATTTTATTGTAAAGATGCTGTACAGTGGGGCTGCAGTTACATGAGTAAGGCAATGAGAACATTTCTTGTCAGGCATTGTTAATCCCCCTTTGTTGTTCTCCTGCTATCCCTACCTCTCCCCTCCTCCCTCCCCTTCCCCACTCCTCCCGCAAAGTTGTAAAGTTCATTTGCAATATACTGTCTTGTGGGTGTCATTGCTGCAATGGGTCATCCTGTGTCCTTGTTTCAGTATCTTGTTATTCCCCTTCCCCTCCCCAAATTAGACAAATATATGTACAAGATTCAGTACAGTACAGTACAAGATCAAGTACAGTGACAACAGGGGATATGCCACAGGAGGAAGAACATACAAAAGAAACCAAAAAGTCACATAGCACATTTAAAACAACAACAACAACAAAGAAAGACCTCTGGGTCCATATCGTGGGGGCATTTCACTTAATCTTTTCTTATATGGTCATATGTACGTAGCTTTTGAGCTTTTCTGCTCATCTGAAAAATTATCCTAGACGTATGCTAGTTATTGCAAATGAGGGAAACCATGGGACCTATATTTCTTTGGGTCTGACTTAAGAAGTAAGGTATTTTTAAGAATGCTTTTCAAGAGCATTAACACACAGCTTACATTGGTCTGATCTAGTTTCTAAAAATACCTGAGGAGACAGAAGGCAAGGAGTGGTTTTGGCTCATAGTTTAGAGGTTGCAATCCATGGGTAAGATAACCCGGCCTATGAGAGAGCAAAACTGCTCACCTTAGAGTTGGGAAACCAAAGAAGGGATGAATAGGGAGCAAGATCCCACCCTTCCCTACGCCCCAGAATGGACTAAAGACCTCCCAACAGGCCCCACATCTAAAAGGTATCATTGTATTTCAGTAGTGTCACGTTAGGTACCATGCCTTTAACACATGGCATTTGGGGGAATCTTAAAGTTCTACTGAAGAGAAGTTTGACTTCAGCAGAAGCTCTGCTCTTTTTGCTTCTTTGATAGCTCTTCAGAGATATAAAGTCAACATCTAGTGGCATTTAGCATTTTCCTTGTGACTAAGAGAGCTTAAAGATATTACGTATAAGGATGCATAATCATGCAAAGCTCTGACTACAGCACTCCTCTTCAAGTGTGTCATTGTATTATACTAATAACATAAATTACCCATTTCCTCAAGGTCAGCCCTGACACACCTCCTCCCTTGTGATCTATCTGTGAGAATGTAGACCGTTGACAACAGTATCATCTCACTAAGGTAATATGGTCCACCAGAGGAAAGTTGCCAATTCTCAACAAAATACTCATTTGTCTATCAAAATACAAGAAAGAAAGAAAAACACATAGTGATTTTTAAAGCTAAGTGCATTCAATGGAATAAACTATCTTTTAATTTGAGAATGTACCATTTCATTCCTGTATAATGCCTTCATGGAAAAAAAAAGGATGCTAAAATTCTCTTTTAAATTGGCTCATGTTTTGTTTTTATTTGACAGCACCATGCCTTCCTACTACGCAATCTTTTGTCAAGTTCAACTTTATTTTGTAGATAACTGATCAAAAAATGGCACTGACATTTCAAATGATAGTCCATGCAACAAAAACATACCCTTTAGAATTTTCTGAATTAAGCACAAGCGATAGTCAGCAAAGCAGAAAAATGAGCCTTTGTTAACAGGCAGAATGGCACATACCTCTTGAAGTTTTTAAAAGAAAGAAGTTAGTGTTGTCTTTTTAAAATAAGAAGCATAATATACTGTAGATTATTTTGTATATGGGTTCATTCATGCAACACTGCTCTTTAATTTGTTCCTGATGGATATCTGGTATTATTTGAAGGATAGTGCTCATGAATGGCTTGAATATGAGATTACCTGACAGACTCATACACAAAGTAATTGGTCACCAGTAGTTATCTGGAGAGTCTGTTAGATCTTTAAGAGGTGTAAGGGAGGTGGAGGATGTAGATCTACTTGGAGATCTTGTTGGAAATAGCATATCAGGGTATCTCATCTTGGCCCCTTTGTGTCTATCCTCTCTGCTTCCCAATTGCCATGAAATGAACAGCTTTTCTTGCCCTCATGCCCCCACTGCCAGAATGTTCTGCCCAAGTATATGGTACCAAGCTACCTTAGACTAAACCTTCTGAAATGATGAACAGAATAAAGTCTTTCTCCCTTAAGTTGCTTTTCTCAGGTACTTTAGCTCAGAGTCCTGCAAAAGTAGCCAGCACCGTGCAATTACAAATAATGCTAGAAACAAGTTGTTCATCCTCTCTTTCAGATGTGTGCACCCATTTGTTTTTTACTGGGAGTTTTAATGGGAGTGAAATTTCTGAGTCACAGTTGATGCCTACTTACAAACTCTGTAGTTTATAAGTTGTAGTTTTCATTCACTGCACTGATTTGCATACTTGCTGGCAGTGCTTGGGAATTTATACACATAATACTGATAGTGATTTTGAATTCCTCATTCATAAGAAAAATTAGTAGTCTCACTGTATTTTAGTTTATACTTCTGTCTTCACTAAAAGTGCTTTTACATTTGGGTACATACTGAGTGTATAATATATATATATATATTTATGTATATATATATATATATATATTCTGATGACTGCCATTCTCCTATGATTTTATAAGAGTTATTTCTATACTTTGGGGACTATTCTGACCTGGCTTATAACAATGATAAATGTTATAAAATGTGATTGATAATCTGTTTCCTTTATGGACAAAGCTTTGATGACCTAAGAAATCTCTTTGTTCATTGCTTGGGCATGATTGTATCTAACTGTAATCCCATTGATGGGATTGAGGCATGAATAGGAGAATTGTAGACTTCGAAGAAAAAAAATTTAGACCTTATCTGAAGAAAAACAGAAGCTAAAAAAGGTCAATGTCACAGCTCAAGTTGCAGAATACCAGTTAAGCAAGTACAAGGCTCTGATTTCAAGCTGCAGTCATTTTTTAAAAATCACTTTCTATTTAAATAAAGTAATCTTCTGTATCATATTCTAAAAGCTTTAGTATTTTTGCATCTGCAATGATTTCTAGGATCTACCTATAATTGCTGTTTATATAAAGTTCAAACATGTTTATACTCTTACAAATTCACTTAACTCACACATTAACTTTCACTAAGAAGCCTTCTTGTCCTTAGTATTGTCTAAATCAAAAGCCAAATATATGTTTATTTTTTAAGTTTTTAACTTTTATTATTTATTTATTCTTCCATTAATATAAGCCAGATACTTTGCCACAGTAATGATTTTTTCTACCTGGTTGAACAAATACTGTGAGCATGACCCAGGAGTTCTTTGTCATTGTTATTTTTATATCAGCTTGTCAAATTCTAAAAACTTAAAAAAATTGTGCATTTGGTTGCGTTAAAAATACATTACTAGATGATTATTTTCTCATGACTGCATTCATTGATTTGTTATCTATTGATATTATTTTGTATAGTTGAAAAATAAGGCCAATTTCTGAAGTCGTATTTCTAACATATGATATGTTAGAAGAGGCAAAAAAATGAAAAGAATAGGAATCTTGAATTAATACCCAATTAAATGAAAATCCCAAGGTTAAATTCCAGATGTAATGCTGAGTGAGTTTTTCTTCAAACCAAAATGAATTGTCACATAAATCTGGATCATGCTTAAAATGTTACTTAACACATTTATGTATGTATGACAGTGATTAATGCTAGAGTCACATAAGGAGAGTCTTATTTCATGTTGGATGTCTTCTTTGAAAGAAAAACTGAAATCTGTATGAGATAAATTCCAAGATGACAGAAAAAGTTTTATTAAAATATTTTTGGCAAAATCTATAGGGAAATATCTAGAATTAAATAGTTTTTTTCCACTAGCATTTGTATAAAATAAAAAATGAAGCATTTCCTTGTAAAGACTTTTTGTATTAGGGTTGCATTTATGTTTAAAGTTCCCCATGGACCTGCAAATTTTTTAAAGCAATCACCAGCATCATGATTCCAGCCCCACACAAGCAGACACACAAAAACAAACCGAAAACAGACACAAGCACATCCCTTTCTTCCATGTTTTCTCTCTTTCTTTCTCTCTCTCTCTCTCTCTCTGTGCAGTCTCTTTGTTGCCATTAGTTAATTTTCCATATTTTTAAAAATTTTAATCAAGCCAAAATTGTTACTTTCCATTCTTGGATGTTGCTGTTGTGTTATAGCAAAAAATTCACTTTTTTCTATATTGACATTCAATTTGAGTACCTTTTTTTTTGTATCATTGAGCACCATCTTTTCTCCAATGGATTTCCTTCCCTCATTTAGTGAATAGGATTTAACTAGGCTTCTACTTGCCACTTCTATTCTGAACATTGATCCTTTTGTGTCTGCTTTGGTAAACACAACACTATCTTTACTGTTAGAGCTGGATATTGACTTACATTACCTCATTTTATCAGATTCATGGGAGGAGGGATCAGTAACTGTGGGTCTTAAAGCTCAATTTCGAAAAACTGAGTTAATGTACTGTAGCTCCAGCAAATACAGCAGATGGTGCTAGATGATTTGTACAATTATAAAGCACTATTGAACATGGTAAAATCTTTTGGAAGTAAAACAACATTTATTTGTTCACATCATTTTGAAAGAGGTAATTAATAAATATAAGTTCAATACTAATGAAAGATTTATAAATACTTTAAAAACTGGGAATGTTTATTGCAATGAGACATATGATATTTAATTCACCATCCTTTTTATAATAATTTATTTATTTAACATGTGCAGGCTTACTACTTACTGGGTATCAAATTTAATGGTTGTAAAACTACTTAAAAGTCCCTAACACCAATGAATAACTATTTCTGTGGGGCTGAAACACACACACACACACACACACACACACAAACATGCACATTACAGTAGTGCTAAATAGGAAATGCAAATGTGTTAAAACTCTTGCATAGCATTGTTTAAAGAATAGAAAGAAAAGCCATGTATTAATTTATTGTTGTGAATATTTTATTTAGAAGTTACCTTGTGCCTTTAAGTAAGCATACTTTTTGCCAGTGTTTCCAAAACTTGCATACAAATGAGTTTTACATGGAAAGTCAAAAATGTCTGGATTCCAGCCTTGAACATTCTCATTGGAATAATGGTGTTACCTAGGCATATTGACCTTAAAAAATCTTCCCAAATAATTCAAATGGGCAGCAAACACTGGGGGTATAGCTACACTCTTATCTTTGAACCAGTAGACTAGGTGGGTATCAAATTACTTAACATAACAAAATATCAACTTAAATATCTGGTCTCATTTGTCCATAAGTATATCTGCCCCGTGTCATTCACTGTATATCTCATTAGATTGCCTAAGTTGTTTATTTATTTTCTTTTTAGTACTTCTTTTCTTACTTGGCTACATGTCTTGAATTTTTTATTAGTTTCTTTTGAGACAATGTCTTACTAAGCAGCCTATGTTGGCATCAAAATACAATCTTTTTTCCTCAGCCTCCCAAACGTTGACATCAGAAATACGAACCTTAATGCCCAGTATGTTCTTAAATTGTGTTTCTCATTTTTCTAGAATTTCTTAGAATATATCCCAAGTCAAAGTTAAATCAAAGTTCCCTTGAGGAATCTTCTACCTCTCCCAAGTCATATAGACCTGGTTTTTGTACAAAAAAATATGGGGAATACTTTGTTAATTTTTGTTGTAGGATATTATCAATATCAATAATGATCCTCATTTTACTGACAAAAAGTTCTTAATTTGTATAAAATTTATTAGATATTCCTCTAATCTTTGCTCCCAGAATTTATATAAAATTCATCATTTGTAATATATGACTTTTAAGTTACTCAAGCATATATGATACTATTCTGTGAATTGTATTATAGGAAGACTTGTAACAATCTCTCTTGTAAGTCCACTCTACAAACTTACTGCCAATTAAGTTGTTTAATTGTACTGTAAAGATGCTATACAGAGGGGTAATGAGTACATTTCTTGTCAAGCATTTTTTTTTTTTTTTGTCGGTCGTGGGGCTTGAACTCTGGGCCTGGGCGCTGTCCCTCAGCTCTTCAGCTCAAGGCGAGCGCTCTACCACTTGAGCCACAGCGCCACTTCCAGTTTTCTGGTGGTTTATTGGAGATAGGAGTCTCACAGTCTTTCCTGCCCGGGCTGGTTTTGAACCGTGATCCTCAGATCTCAGCCTCCTGAGTAGCTAGGATTACAGGAGTGACTCCCTCCTTTGTTGTTCTCCCACTAGCCTTTCCCTCCCTGACTCTTTTACTCCTCCCCCATTCCTTACTCCCTCCGCGCCAACCGCCTCCCCTCCCCCCGCAAGTTACAAAGTTCTTTCCAACATACTGTCAAATGAGTATCATTGTTGCAATGGGTCATCCTGTGTCCTTGTTTCAGTATTTTATTCCCCTTCCCCTCCCCAAATTAGACAAGTGTATATATGAGATGCAGGGTACCAAAATCAATGTGACAATAGGGGATATGCCATAGGGGGAAAAATATACAAAAGAAACAAAAAAAAATCACATAGCACATTTAAAACAACAACAACAAAGAAAGACCTCTTGTGTCCATATCTTGGGGTTCCTTTCACTTAGCCTTATCTTATATGGTCATATGTACATCACTTTTGAGCTTTTCTGCTCCTCTGAAAAAATTATCCTATACTAATTATTGCAAATGTGGGAAACCATGTTATATATACCATACACACACACACACACACACATCACATTTTCTTGATCCATTCATCTACTGAGGGGCATCTGGGTTGTTTCCATATCTTAGCTATGGTGAATAATGCTGCAATAAACCTAATTGTGCTGTTAGCTTGAGTATGGCCTTGTTTGTGATCATCTGGGTAAATGCCCAGAAGTGCAATTGCTGGGTCATGGGGGAACTCTATGTGGAGTCTTTTGAGGAAACTCCATTCTACTTTCCAAAATGGTTGAACAAGTTTACACTCCCACCAACACAGCAATAGGGGTCCCTTTTGGCCACATCCCCTCCAGTATCTGTTGAATCCTCCAAAAACAAATCCTCAAAGAAACAACCACCCCATTAATAAGTGGGCTAAAGACTTAAAAAGAGACTTCTCTGAAGAGGAAATAAGAATGGCCAATAGACACATGAAGAAATGTTCAGCTTCTCTGGCCATAAAAGAAATGTAAATCAAAACAACATTGAGATTCTACCTCACCTCAGTTTGAATGGCTATAATCAAGTTGTTTTTTAATTGAAGGATACATTGATACATGTGACAAGTGATACCATACCAATCATGCTCATCTAAAGCACCCACAAATATTTGTATTTTCAATTTTAAAAATATTTTAATGCTTACTTTTAAGGCTCATTTTCTATAAGCCATCAAGAATACTATGGATTAAATTTACACAAAACCAGTTAAGGTCACTTCTGCAACACAGCAACAATGATATTACCAATATGTTCTGAAACAATCGGGGTCAATGTACCTTTTCTTGTAGCCTTGTTCTTAGCTTTCTTCTGTGAAGAAGGTTTCATTTACTCCAGAAGGTTTCAATTTACTGCAGAAACAGCAGAAGGTTTCAATTTACTGAAGCACAGAGGTAGGTAATATCCAATCAAGGTGAAAGCCAAATCAATAAATGCTAACCTTGAAGGGCTAAAGAGTAGTGAAATCAGTTAAAAGTGAAAGTCCTTTGCAGGATTGTCCTATATTAAAAACTATGTCCACTTATTCATTTTGTTTTCCATCATACACAATGGGCAAATAAAGAAATTAAAAGATAAATTACAATATATGGATGTAATTCTTCTTAAAAATGAGAGAAAGTCTTTTCACTCTAATAGCAAAATATGTGTCCTTTGCAGTGCATGTCTTATAATAGATAAATATTTATGTTAATAATTTTAATTTCTTAGGATATTTATTATAATTGCCACATATTTTGTGTCATTGTAATGATGTGACCAGATATCTGGCATGCTCTTCATCTCTTTGGTCTTTGGACATATAATAGTGTAGATTGTAGCTGTAATTCTAGGTCCAGAAAAAGAAAAACATCAAAGCATCCACAAAAAAACGGAAGAAGAATAAATAATGACTTAATAGTACATCTAGAATATACCTTGAGATTTGAGGAAGAACAGTTGAATAAAGCCAACAACCTGAAAAAGGACAGCATGCCTCAGAGGAGAGATTGAGAGTTGGATATTACCACATGTTTATCTTGGGTTTCATTCAAGAGGATGGATTATTGAATCATGTGAAACTGAGGTCTTTCACTTGTGGTTCTTCAGTCATTTTGAAATTAAGCAAGAGATGTCTACATAAGGAAAACTTTATTCATGTACAGGTAATTCTCTTTGATGTTCCCAGTATAATTTTGATATTGGTAGTTTGCTATGTAAGGAAGACATGAGGGAGTACATTAATCTTAGATATATAGTAATAATGATATTTTTAAGAATGGTTATTCTCTTTGTATTAACAGGACCACGAGGGGTATCACTAAGATTATGGTGAGGGTTAAGAATCTGGCCAGGTTACCATTAGAGTTTGGAAATGGGTAAATATTAGAGTAAAACTGAAAATACGTTTTGGACTTAGAAGTGGAGTCAAAGGGAGAATTGACCTAACATAGAGATGCATGTGACTTTTAGAATTTGAGTATAATTAGTAGGCCTACCATTATGTTCCTCTTAGGAAAAAGAAGATATTTAGGGAATCACTTGCAATGTAAGTATCCTTTTATTACATTATACCAAGTTAGGACACATGAAAATACGTGTGTTTGTATTAGTTTTAGTATCTGGGTATTATTACCATGAGTTTAATGATGGATTTTCCACTTAGGGATAGGGTTAGTGATGGAGTTAGGAAATGGTAAGGAATAGGGAAAAACTGCATTTTATATTAAGCATTGCATGCACAAGATATTCAAAGAATGAATGAATAAGAGAATATTGCCTGTGAGGATACAGGGTAAGTTAGAGATAAGATGGGCTAATTTTGCTGATTAGAGCTAGGTTGAGGCTGAGGATTAGAAAAGAGTTAGGTTTGGGTGTCAAAACAAAATTGATTCTTAGGAACTGGCAGTCCAGTGCAAGTTAGAATCAATGTTGTCAAGAGCATTTTCCTTAGGACTCAGCATTATTAGTGTATAGGTTGTCTTTCGGAATGCTGAAGTGTACAGATTAGATTCAAGAACTGAGTAAAGTTGAGATCCAAATGGCAATTTAGCAAAGAACAAGTGGAGTTAAACCTAGCATGAGTAAAAAGTGAAGTAATGTTTGTTACTAGAAGATGTGGAGTATAACTAGGATGAGAGTCAGGGGATCTGGAGAGGGTTACAGTTAGAGATTGGGAATGGGTTAGATTTGATTAAATGCAAAACTGATTTTAGGAACTTGCAGTCTAGTACAAGTTGGATTCAAAGTAAATGAGAGCATATGTCTTAGCATTCAGCCTTTTTTAAAGTGGGTTGTCTTTCATAATTCTGTAGGTTTAGTGTTATTTAGGTTCAAAAAATGAGTAAGTTTGAAGTCAAAATGGAAACTTATTTTACAAAGAACAGGATGAATGAAATTTGGAGTGACTTTTGTTACTAGGAGATGTGGGTTATAAGGAGGATCAGGGCTGAGGTTAGGGTTCTGGAGAGCGTTAGGAATAGAGTTTGGAAATGGGTAAAGGTTCCAGTGAAACTGAAAGTAAGTTTTGGACATAGAAGAGGAATCAAAGTGAGACGTCCTGGGGTTTTGTTTTTTTTTTGTCTAATTTGGTATAATTAGGGCTGGGCTTAGCATTATGTTTCTCTTAGGGTTTGAGTTAGGAAAAAGGAAGTATTTAGGGTTGGACTACAACTTATTTTCCAGATATATGAAAAGAAAAGGATGCATGAAAAAGAATATATATAAAGAATTGCAAATACAAGAAATGCAAAGAATCAATGAATACCAGAATACTTTCCTATCAGGATTCAGAATGAATTAGGGATTAGTGTTAGAGTGTTAGTGTTGGTGACAGCTAGAGTGAAGTTTAGAATTTTATATGGGTTTACTTTAGGGTCAAATCAAAACTGATTTTGTGAACTGACAGTCCAGTACAAGTTAGAATCAGTATAATTGAGATAGCTTTTTCTTAGGATTCAGAAATTTTAGTACATGAATTGTCTTTCTGGATTCTGTAAGATTAGGGTTAGATTCAAGAACTGAATGAAGTTCCATTCAAAATAATAACTTATATAACAATGGACAAGTGGAGCTAAACCTAGCAGGAAAGAAAGCTAGAGTGGCAGTTGTTATTAGGAGGTAAGGGGTACAACTAGGATTCCAGTTAGGGTTAGGGTTCTGGAGGGGGTTAGAGTTAGAGTTTGGAAATGGTTAAATGTTCCCGTGATATTCAAAATAACTTTTGCACAAAGAAGTGGAATCAAAGTTACACATGACCGAAAATAGAGCATTCATGACATTTTCAGAATTCCAGTATAATTAGGACTAGGCTTACCATTATGCTCCTTTTTGGGTTCTGCTTAGGGAAAAGGAAATCTTTAGGATTAGACTGCATGCTCCATCCATGAGATGAGATGAGACCAAAATTGGAGGTATGAAAATGTGTGTATGTGTTAGCTTTATTGTCAGTTGCTTATCACTTTGAGGGCAATGACAAGTTTTCCAGTTACAATTATGTTTAGTGTTAGAGTTAAGAAAAGGTAAAGTTAGAGTAAGACTACATTCTATATAAAGAATTATGAGTACAAGAAATGCAGAGAATCAATGAATAGTTGACTTCAGGATAAGATTAGAGTTGGAGTTTTGGTTAGAGCTAGGATTAGGCTTGAAATTAGAAAGGGGTAAGGTTTTATGACCAAGCAAAAGTTAGAATCAATATAAAGGAGAGCATTTTTCTTAGGATTTAGAAATTTTAGTGTATGAGTTGATGTTCATGACTTTGTAGAGTTATGGTTTGGTTTAAGAAAAAGTAGGAATGAGAACAAAAGGGGAAATAATTTTACAAAGAACAAGTGCAGCTAAACCTAAGATGAATGGAAACTAAAGTGATTTTTGTTACTAGGAGACATGGTGTATAACAAGGATTAGGACTTGGGTTATGTTGAGGTCAAACTGGCAACCTATTTTTACAAACTACAGGTGGAGTTAAAGCTAGGATGAATGAAAACGGGAATCATTTTTTGTTATTAGGAGATGTGGTGTCTAACAAGTATTAGGACCAGGGTTAGGGTTCTGGAGAGGGTTATGGTTAGACTTTGAAAATGAGTAAAGTTTCCAGTAAAACTGAAAGTAACTTTTGAACATAAAAGTGGAATCAAAGTGAGACTTGACCTAAAACAGAGCATTCATGCAATTTTTAGAATTCAGGTATAATTAGGACTGGGCTTAGCATTATGTTCCTCTTATGGTTTGAGTTAGGAAAAGGGAAGTAGTTAGGATTGTATTACAAATTATTCTCCAGGTATGAGACACGACCAAGTTAGGATGCATGAGAAAGAGAGTGGTTTCGTTAGTTTTTAAAATCTGTGTCTTATTACCGTGTGTGTAATGATGACTTTTCCTTAGGAAGGGCAAGTATTAGATTAAAACTGCAATTTATATTAAGAATTGCAAGTACCAGAAAAAAACAAAGAAAGAATGAATACTGTAAATTCCAGCGAAAGGAAGTTTCTTGTGGAGAGAGCGTACTGCCAACCTGTACAAGATGGATGTAAGGGATGTAACTGATGCAAAAGGAAGGGGAAAAGGAAGGGAAAGGCTGCATGGAGCAAGGTCCAAGGGGCATAGGGGCCAAAGTAGAGATGGAGACTGATACACAGGGAGAGGGCCAGGAAGGAGGTGTGGTTGCAGGGAAGACCTCACAGCCTAGGGGACCACCTACTGACCCCAGTTACCTGGGATATGAATGCTGGGGTGGGACTTCTAGGGGAGGGGCCACCATGCAGGGAGGGAAAACAAAGTGACAGGACCAACCTCCCCATGCTTCCCAGACCTAACAAATATCAGAATATTTCCCTGTGACTATTCAGGGTTATAAGGAAGATTCGAGTTAATGCTGTTCATTACAACCAGGATTAGAAATGGGTTAGGATTGGGTTGGTGGGGGTGAGGGGGAAAGGGATGTGAAGGGTAAACAAAGGAGGAGTCTGCAATGCTTGATAAGAAATGTACTCATTATCTTGCCCATGTAATTGTAACCCCTCTGTACAGTATGTTCACAAAAATAAATAAATAAATAAAATAAAATGAAAAAAAAGAAATGGATTAGGTTTTAGGGTAAAGGAAAACTGATTTTAGAAAGGGGCTGTTCAGTACAAGTTAGAATCAATGTGAATGAGAGTATTTTGCTTAGGATTCTGCAGTTTAAATGTATGTTGTTTTTGTTTTCCAGTTAGGGTTCTTTAAGTTTAGGGTTCGGTTGAAGAAATAGGTCAGGTTGAGATCAAGCTAGCAACTTATTTTAGTAAGCACAAGTGTTGCTAAGCCTAGGCTGAAATGAAAGCTAGAGTTTTGTTGTTGTTGTTGTTGCTACTAGAAGAGATGGGGTATAACCGGGTTAGAAATGCATTTTCCCAATAGTGCTTTCTGCCCCTATTACTGCTCACTTTTGAAAGTCTATGAGTCAAAGAAGATTTTGGCATTGAGTATAGAGAAACATATAATTCATGTACATTTACATCTGCTGCGTGTGCACTAAGTTCCAGACCATTTGTCCAACAGATTCCCAGAGATCAGAGAGACTTAAGAGAATATATATTTCAATGATTATTGCAGCTGCACAGAGAACTTTGTTCTTTTGCTGGTTAGTACTCAGTTTTGGCATTGTTCTAGGTATAATACTTGGCTGGCTGGCTTTTGGCAATCTAGGTGTTATAATTTCTGTTTCTAGTATTTTGGCTCAAGTATAAGCACACATTAATTCTACAGCTGCCTCCAAAACTGGTAAAAAGAGATCATAGCAACAGACTGAGCCAAACTGAAGTACAGCATGTTAAATGAAGATAAAAGAAAATATGCCGCTGGGAAGGTGGCTCAGTGGTAGAGCGCTTGCCTTGCATGCCTGAGGCCCTGGGTTCGATTCCTCAGCGCCACATAAGCAAAAAGAAAAAAGTTGGAAGTGGTGCTGTGGCTCAAGTGGTAGAGCGCTAGCCTTGAGCTGAAGAGCTGAGGGACAGTGCCCAGGCCCAGAGTTCAGACCCCACGACCGGACCCCAAAAAAAAAAAAGAAAATATTCCATCTGCTAAAATCATTTATTTCTGAATGAATGTCCAGTAGGGAATATTAAAAAAAAAATCTTCAAGTTCTCATTGGGACTTTCAAGGCACTACCCAAGAGAATGGGTTCTACTTTCATGGAACTACACTTTATAGTTAAAGCGATGTTTATATTATAAAATTAATTAATATTAGATTAAAGAGTGTCCCCAACATTTCCCTTAAAAGGCTTTACAGGGTAGTAAATTATTTGGGTGCAGCGATATGCCCTTCTGGGTATGGCTACTCAGGAGACAGAGATAGGGATGATTATGGTTCATGGCTAGCCCTGGTGAAACGATTATGAGACCCCAACTTGGTATATAAGCCACAAATGACCCATGTCTTTAATTCAAGCAATTCAGGTGGTATAAGTAGAAGGACATTGGTCTGAGGCCAGCCCCAGGCCAAAGCATGAGCCCCTATCTGAAAAATAACTTCAAAAAAAGGGTTGGGGGTAGTACTCAAATGATAGAGCACCTGTGTAGGAAGTGTGACATGAAAAGCAAACAAGAAATGGGTGTCTTCACATAGGATACAGCAACTGCCCAAGAGACCCAGGCGTTACATTTTTGTCCTATTTAGCATTTAATCTTTGTCAAAAGATCTCAACTCCCCCTTCTACCTCAAAGCTGCAACTCTGATTTATACATTTTATAAACAAGATTTCTCAGACTTTCAAGTATTTTTGTGTAGCTTACAAACTTAAAAGTTATTCGTCTCTTACATTCTGCCGTATTAACTGGAGATGTTCGATTCAACTAGAAAAATGTAAGTCCATTTCACAATTTAATCAATCACTTTAATAATAACAATTCTAACTCTTTTCCCCCCTGGCTAGCTTTGAACTGCAATCCTCAGATCTCAGCCACCTACTGAGTAGGTAAGATTACAGGCATGAACCTCTGGTGCCCAGTCTCCCTCTCCAGTATCTTTGACTTTGAACTCAACTTCTTAAAAGCAAGAGTGAATTTATGTGGAACTTAAGGTGTATGTTTCTGTTTGCCAACACTTTATCATTGTGACAATTGTCTGAAAGGAACAGTTTGAAGGAAGAACATTGGTTTTGCCTTCAGGTTTCAGAGATCGCATTCTATGATCACATGGTCTCATTGCTTTAGTTCTGTAATGAACAGAGTGTCACGTGTGAGGATGTGATGGAGGGGAGGGGTTTACCTTACAGGGGTTAGGAAGCAGAGACAGAAATAAAACACTTCAATCACACACAGGCTCAGAGTATAAAGATACTATATACTTTGATTTTTTTCTCTTAAGAATACATAGGTATCTTTAATCACAAACTAAAGGACTAATGTATGTGAAGATACCATCATTGACTTATCAAACATTTTCCATCTTGAAACTCTTGGTGGGCAGAAGACACAGTGATGCCATTTCCACACACACACGTGCGCCTGCACACACACACACACACACACACACACAGTAATTACATAGGTGGGTTTTAAAACCATAAAACTAGATGAAATATTCTAAGGAATGGGTTTATCCTGAGAAATATAATAAATATCCGTGTATTTTCATGGAAAGCAGTGAGGATAAAGGCAGTGAATGAGACAAGAAATGACCCATATGTTAGTACGTGATTTCACTAAAGTGAAGAAATTTAAAACACTGCATCAAGAAGATGCAGCCATGTCAAGAAAGAACTAGCTTTTCTATTTTATTACGAAATTGGATATATGTATGCCTATGTGCACATATATAACTACAATTATATATAATTGGTACAATATATATGTCCAATTGCATATATTACATATACAATATTTTATATATACTTCCAATAATTTCTCTATTATCACAAAATTTGGTATGGACAACTGGATAATTAATTTTTATAATTTTTGTATTCTTATGGCAACATAAAGTGAAACCCCAAGATAGAGAAACAAGAGGTTTATCTTTGTCACTGTTGTTTTTAATGTATTTATAATGATGTGATTTTTTTGTTTATTTTGTATGTTCTTCCCCCCATAACCTCTGTTGTCACTGTATTTAATTCCTCATCTTGTATATACATTTTTCTAATTTGGAGAGGGGAAGGGAAATAACAAAATGCTGAAACAAGGATGCAAGTTGACCCATTGTAACAATGAGATGTTGTCACTGTATTTAATTCCTCATCTTGTATATACATTTTTCTAATTTGGAAAGGGGAAGGGAAATAACAAAATGCTGAAACAAGGATACAAGTTGACCCATTGTAACAATGAGATGTACAAGACACTATGTTGAAAATGAACTTTACACCCTTAGGCCGAGAGGGAGGAGTTGGGGAGGTGGGGAGGGAAGGGATGATAGTGGAAAAACAAAGGCGGGAGTAACAATGCTTGATAGAAAATGTATTCAATACAGTTACTCATGTAACTGTAGCCCCTCTGTACAATAGCTTTACAATAAAAAAAATAGGGACACAACAAAAAGGAAAATAAGAAAGAAAATTTATTAGCAAAATATAAAATATGATGTGCCTTCTTGGTCCAGAATTCATATATGTATCAAATTTTCCAAGAATTTTCACAATCTCTGCATCAGATAAACACATTAACAAAAGGAATCACCACACTGGGATAACTCAAGAAGGCTTTATGATAGTGAGGATTTTTTGGCTTGTAATTCTGAGACTCTTGATAATCAACTTCTCAATTCTGAGGCTTGGTTTCCATTCCTACAATATAAACATTGGCAAGATTAGTAACTTGTCATGGAAGCAAGCTTTCCATGACTGTAGACAATTATTGAAGATCTGAATAAATCATTATCACAAGTGAAAATGAAATATTTCTTAATGAGAGATGGAAAAACTCAGATTTTTTCATTACTTGGAAATTTAGCAAACAACTTCAACAGATGTTGTCCAGCAGTCTAAATCCTGTAATGAGTAAGAGAAATAAGAACAGTCACTTCAATAAATATTTACCAAGCATCTGTCAAGTGCTAAATTCTTGATAAACAAAAAGTTGTAATAAATGGAAACACTAAAGCAAACAATTGTATACCTAAAGCATTATATATATATAAACCATTATGTGGTTATATAAGATTATTATTCTGTTATAGAAAAATCAAACATTTTAGATATCTTTGTCATAAAATACTAACAATTGTCATAAAAATAAAAAGGCCTATTAACAAAGTATCTCTTCTCTCTCCATGAAATGGACAAATTCATCAAAGTAATTAGCAAATTTTGTTGGCAACATGAAAACGGAGCCTTGCCTAGATTGTGAAATAATTTGCCATTCAATCAACTCAGTAAAAGCAAAATGAAACAAAATAGCAAACATCTCCAAATGGCTAGGTGTAATACCTCATTGTTTTTCAGTGTATTATGTTGGAATCACAGGCAAACACTATACCAGTCTGTTGCTATTTTGAACTATGCCTTTCTTCTATTTAATTAAAGAATGTTTAATACAAGATGAGGGGTTTTCATTTTCTAAAGATTTTTTTCATATGCAACAAGCTGAGGGGGAAAAAAAGGTTGCAGATGATTTAAAGGTGACTAGATAGGCAAGCAGAAATAGGAAAAAATTACATTTATTCTAGAAAGTTTTCCTAGTAAAGCCTGCATGGGAAGAACATAAGCAGGCAGGAGAATAGAGCAAATTGAATATGGAATGCCTTCTGGAGATGAGATTCAAGGCTTAAGGTGGTGCAATATTAACAAGAATCACAGAATTTTCAATAATTAATCAACCGGGAGCCAGCAGTGAATAAAGTAAGCCTACTTTACATTAGGAAGTTTCGTCATTTTGTTTCCTAGTTTATTCCCTAAAAAGTGCTACTTCTACAATTACGTTTGCTGAGTCTTGTTATATTGTTGTCAAAAACTTTACAAACCAAAACAAAAGCTTGTTTAAAATGGATTTGCTGTAGTTTAAGATCCAATTATTTAGATGGAAAAATGAAAGTGGAGTCTTGGGAAAAGAGTGTTAGAAAAAAAAAAAAAAAACAGAACCTGAACTGATCATCAGTAATTCTAGAAAAACTCATGAGGAGAGACTAAATAGGAGAGATTAAAAGAAATTAGATATCCCTGTGAAAAGTCTTTTCTTTTAGCTAATAAAAATAGTCTTTAAAATGACCTTATTTAAAATTTGAGCTTCTAGGGCTGAGCAACTCGCCTTTGCATCATCTTAGATTCATTAACTCTAAAGTCTGGGAAAAGACATGTCAAAGAAACAATTAGTTTACACCTCACTAAACAGAGAGTGGTGGAGCTAATGCAATCTTTGTCACTGAAATTGGATCTGGACTCAAGTTATTTGTGATTGTTTTGTGCCTCCCGCCCCCAAATCAATCAGTTTATAGGGGAAAATATCATAAAATTATAACCCTAGAATATCAATGAAGGGAATCTAACTTGTCTGTCTTTAAAAGCTAACAGTAGAGATTGCACAATCTCAGGGAATAAGCATCTTTTCTTTACTTATTGAATAAAACTGCTTGGAAGAATTGAAATATGTAAGCCAATTTCAGCTTCTTTTCCCCTAGAAGGATCTTCGCTAATTTCTCTATAACTACAAAGATCTACTGATTTTCATATGACATTCTTTTCTTTAACCATCTTTGAGATTTATCAGATATGAACTAGAAACCACTTTATAGTATTTAATCTCCTTTCAAAACCTCAGAGGTGAAATCAGGTATATGTGATACCTCAAGCAAGAAGTCTACTACATACTGTAACACTGTAGCATGGTACGAACACAAAATAACATGGACATGAAAACCAATGGAATAGAAATAAGCTTATATAGCTATAGCCATCCAATTCTCTTATAAAGTTTAAAAAAGATAGTCTGTTCAACAAACAGAGTTGGGAAATTTGGAGAGGTACACGTAGAAGAATGAAACTCGCTTTCTAAATCAGTTCCAAATGGATCAAAGAGCTTAATATAAGACCACTAGGGAAATCTAGGTATAGGTAATAAAGCTAAAGTTATAAGTAATGCTTTTTTGAATGAAAATGCAATTGCCCAGAAAATAGAAGAAAAATCAAAATATGTAATTGCATCAAGTAGAACATAGAATAAGATTGTCAATTACTCATCAAATAAATGATTAATGTCCAAAATATAGAGTCCTGAAATATAAACAATGAAAGAATAAATCTAATAAGCTAATAAATAACCTAATTGGTACATGGGCAAATGAATTGTTTACAAAAGAAGTGTAAGTGATTAATAAATACATAAAGAGATATTCATCATCCTTATCCTTATCCATGGAAAAGGAAACCAAAATCATACTGAAATTCCATTCCAGTGAGAATGGCTATCATCAATAAAAAAAGCAACAACAAATGCTGGTGAGGATGTGGGCAAAGGGACATTTATACATTGCTGGCATGAATATAAACTAATGTGATTGCTGTGGAAATCAGTTTCCATGAAAAAAATACTAAATTTGGAACAAACATATAATCTTGTTATACAGTTTCTGGGCATGTGTCAGGATTGTAAATCATGAAGAAATATAAGTTAGTACACATTAGATATTTGACTGCTCATTTTTATAGCAGCACTATTCACAGGAGCCAAACTCTGAGATCAAATGAAGGGGTTATCAATGAATGGATAAAGAAAATATATGTATACACCAGAGTGTTATTCAGCCATAAGGAAAAATGAACTTCTGCCATGTGCAGGAAAGTCAGCATAATTAGATATCTCCATGTTAAATAGAACACATCAGCTTGAGAAGGGCAATATCCCATGTTTGCTCTCATATGGAAAATCTAACCTAAATGAATGGCAGGCATGTAAAACATATTCTGTTTGGGGGTGCACTCCAACAGGATGTGGGAGAATAAAAGGAAAAAGTCAAAAGGGCGATATCATGGAAATACTTATATCCATGTATGAAAATAGAACAATCCAAGTGTTGAAATTGTCTTAAGAAAAGTAGATAAAGGAAAATGATGAGAGGGGATGAATTTGATTGGGGTATGTTTTACACAGGAACAGAAATATCACAATGAAATCTCTTTGTACTTCTAGTAAATACTAATTAAATGTAAAAAAAAAGTAAAAAGAAAAAAGTTTACTTTTTTGTTTTGGTTTTGCTTTTGTTTTTACAAATAAGAGCCAAGGCTGGAGAATAATAAATTGCTGATATGCAGTACTTTCCTATCTCTATGGATCTGAAGTAAACCCACAGATAAGCGGCTTCAGGAATAGTTGGGCAGAAAGTTAGGGGAAGTCATCAGCAGAAGTCTAGTCAGAAAGTGGCCTGGGAAGGTGGCTCAGCAGTAGAGCGCTTGCCTTGCATGCCTGAGGCCCTGGGTTCGATTCCTCAGCACCACATAAGCAAAAGGAAAAAAAGCCGGAAGTGGCGCTGTGGCTCAAGTGGTAGAGTGCTAGCCTTAAACTGAAGAGCTGAGGGACAGTGCCCAGGCCCAGAGTTCAGGCCCCGGACCCTCCCCCCCCAAAAAAGAAAGTTGCCACAGACAACCAAAATGACCAAGCTTTAAATCTGTATAAGAAATAACAGCAACAATGACGAAAATTCCTTGTTCCAATGGCATAGAAACTGCCAGGCAGAGACATTCTGCTCTCTCCCTCAACCTTTCCAGTAGAGATGAGTTGTTGGGGCTGCTTCCCTTCTTCCCTTCCCTCCCTTCCTCTCCCCTTCCTTTCCCCTCCCCTCCCCTCCCTTTCCCTTCCCTTCCCTTCCCTTTCCCTTCCATTCCCTTCCCTTCCCTTCCCTTCCTTTCCCTGCACAGGAAGTGGCTGCTAGATCACATTTTGGGGTGGGAGTGGAGGCTGTCCTTGGTCCTTACTTCAATCCAAAAGAACCTCATGAAGCTCTCCCTTAGAGCAGAGCAACTGGTGTCACTCCTCTTACCAGAGCCATCCACTGGAGGCCCAGAGCTGGCCAAGGAATAGGTGCAGAAGTGACAAAGTGCTTTCTTACCAATAACTATGCTCTGAGACCCCAGATACCATCCCTAAAGGATATTTGACATTCCAGGAACATGGTAAGAATAGCCCAACACCAGGGAACTACATCTACTCCAAAGAACCTGGCCCACTTCTAACAGCTGCCTCTGATTATCCCAAGGACTGAAAGGTTAGGGCCAAGTATGCATTATGCTGATAGGTCCCAGCAGACAGAGTGTATCTTCTACCTCTCACAAATCATTCAGCTGGTGCTTGACTCTGCCTTGTTGTTTTGTTTTGTTTTAATGTCCCTCCATTTTCTATCTCTTTGCAATTCCTGACAATAACTCCCTTATCCACAATTGATTTATATTACTTTACACTATTAGTTTCTACACCTGCAGCCCTCACAGTCCACTGTCCTTATTTTCCTGCATCGCTATTGCTTCCTCACTGCTTTTATTTTTATTTTCTAAATTATAACTCCTACACAAACTCTTTACACATAATAATGTCAGTCCTATTCATATAAAACATGTGTGGTATATAGGTAATGTTGCAAATGGTATTTTACTTTATGTAAATATATAGTTTGAAATTTAACTGGAGAATCTTATTGCTGAGTTATACTAACAAGCGAGTGGTAAGAAATGACACACCAAGCCAGAAAATACTCAGTCCTGCCAGAACATAAGGAATAATTCAACAGAAAGACAAGATGACTAACACCCCAAATCACAGACCAAATTCAGGTGAGCAAATATCGTAGGACCACACGAAATATGAAAAGAGAAGAAGGGCAATATGACACATCCAAAAGTCAATCGCCACACAAAAAGGATGTGGATGATGAGCGGGATGAAATCTTCAGCACAAATATTGAGCACAAAAAGATGATAAGTATTATTAATTAGATTTTTAAGATATATAAAAACACTTTATTGAAATCATAGAGAAACCAAACAAGCAACTAAGTGAACTCAAATGGAATGTAAATTAAAAACGAGATTAAATCCAACTCAATGAAAATAAACAGACAAATGAGCTTAAAGAAGGCACAAACAGCTAAATGAAAGAAGAAAGGCAATGTAAAGCATGAAAAAATGATACACACACACACACACACACACACACACACACGTATATCAATAAGGAAACAGGAACTTTGAATAAAATCACACAGGAATCTACAACTTTGTAATAGTTTCATAAAACAATAATTAAACTTTCAAATTTTAATTCATTACGTTTAAATAGCAATGATTTTGACAGCAAGTTCAATTCCCATATGATAAGATTGATTACCCCCTTCCAACATCATGCAAGATAGAAAAGATCTTATACTTAAAGCATTGTGCAAGAAAGTATCTAAAAATTAATGGTTATATGTCTAGGCTCTGAGCCATCTCACTTTTGCCCCCAGTCAATCACTGAAAGCAGGATTGTTACATAAGAAATCCTGTCTTTTACCTCTTGCATTTTCATGTTTTTGCTCTAAGGAAGAGAGGAGGTTAGGAAGTGAGAGATAAGATGTCATTTATCAAGAATACTAAACTCACTCACTTTTAAAATGAGATATTTCTAACTGAGCTCAAGTAGAATGAAATGTTATAACATCATTTAACTCCAGGGTTTTGAAGCCTTGGAGCTAATGCTTTAATGTATTCAACTTCATTCTATTATCTCCTGCTTGAGCTCAGACCTATAGACTTCCCTATTTTACTCTTCATTAAAATCTATCACTGAGACCTTGAAAAGGAGTACCTTTGCTGTGCTTTTAAATGAATACATTAAATATGTTCAATGACCCAAGGAAAGTGTTCAAGAATGTCTGAAAAGGAATGAAATGAATCCCTCACTTATATAGTACTAATGACTGTTCAAAGTATTAGTACCTTTCAGTAGCTGTTGGTCTATTGTGTGTGTATTCATAATGCTAAATAAGCCTTCCAAGCCTATATTAACTAGTGTATGACAAGCATTGTTTGGATTGGTAAACTTTATAAAAGAAACCACACCACAGGACCAAGCCTTTGGAGGTTCATAGGCATCTTTAGACAATTGATTTGTACTTAGTGAACCGATTTGTAATCTCCTAAGGACAAATCAATAGTCAAGGGACACTACAAAATCATACATCTTAACAGCACAATGATGAATATCAGTTTATAAACAAGACTGGCTTAATAGTCAAGGTTTTTCACTTTCAGTATCACATCAAGTAGCTTTGTACATTGAGAATATTTTCCCTTTAATCCATTCTTCTTATATTCACAAGCAGTTGAAATGTATAGGTTTTCCTTCTAAATCAGTTACTCATTTATTGAGGGTGGTGTAGGGTACTAGGGTTTGAACTTAGGGCCTTATACTTGCTAGCACTCTTCCACTTGTGCCATGCCCCTGTCCTTTCTCCTCTGGTTAGTTTTAAGATGTGGCTTTTAGGTTTTGCCCTGGTTTGCCAGGAGGGCCAGCTGTTTTTAAATTTCTTACTGTAGCTGGAACAATAAGTATGTATTATTGTGTTATTGGTTGAAATCTCACAACAATCTTGTGCTTGGGCTG
Organism: Dipodomys ordii; assembly: GCF_000151885.1. Classification (NCBI taxonomy): domain Eukaryota; kingdom Metazoa; phylum Chordata; class Mammalia; order Rodentia; family Heteromyidae; genus Dipodomys; species Dipodomys ordii. Next base: position 9,831,899 of record NW_012267220.1, on the reverse strand, counting down.
GCGTAGATCTAAGCTCATCTCAATCTTTGCCTAGTAATTAAGCAGAGTCATAAGCATGAAGGCACTGGCACATAGACATTTTTTAAAGCTTTTCTGGTTGGCTTTGGGTTGGGGTGGGGCATTGGAGTTATTTCTAGAATTGCTAGGATGTAATAATATCCAAATATGCTGGTCAAAATAAACTGCAAATCCTTTGATATCCTAGTGAGATAGAGCAATTAGAAACCATTGGTACGTGGCCTTATTCAAAAATATAGTATTGGGTAGTTATATATTTAGTTTTGTGAGGAACCTCCACATTTTTCCAGAGCAGTTGAACATGTTTTCATACCCACCAAGAGTGCCTTAAGAGATTTCTTTTGCCACATACTTGCCACCATCGTAATCTTGATGATGGGCATTCTCAGGGGTGAGGTGGAATAGCAGTGTTGTTTTGATTTACATTTCTCTTATGGCCCGAGATGTAATTATATATATATTTATATAATTTAATATATTAAAAAAGACATTTCTATGTATATTTGTTGGTCATTTTAACTTTTTCTTCTGAGAAGTCTCTCTTTAGATCATTAATCTACTTTTGCTTGGATTGTTGATAGAACTACCCTATGATCCAGCAATTCTACTCCTGTGCATTACCCAGAGGATTGCAAAGTAGGATATAGCAAAGCCACCAGCACAACCAGGTTCATATAAAGCTAGTCACCATAACCAAGGATGGAATCAGCCCAGATGACCTGTGATGAGCAAACTGATCAAAAATATGGTTTATACACACACACACACACACACACACACACACACACACACACACACACACACACACATATGGAGAGAGAGAGAGAGAGAGAAAGGATGTAGTACAGCTGGAAAAAAAATATTTTAAGTGAAGTTAGTCAGGCCCAGAGAGGAAAAAGTTACATGTTTTCTCTCATTTGTAGAAACTTGAATTCATTCATAGGGTGGCATGCAAATATTATAAGTGTATTAACTAATATCTGGCAGATACAGTGGAGAGCTCAGTGCAATTCTTTAAAAAGGCAAAAATCGTAGTTCAACCAAATACTAGGAAGTTGGTACTTGAAAGGTACTGACTCAGAGAGGTAGAGGAATGAAGAAACGAAGCAGGACAGAATGGAGTCGAAACTCAATGCATATCCTACAAAATTAAGAAAAGCAAGGGAGGAGTAGATGGTGAGAGATGGGTGAGCACGTTGAAAGGAGCGACATGGATCAGGAAGCATTTTCTTCATAAACTGCTTTGTTGAATGGTAATTCTTCTGTAAAACTACTGAAAGATAATAAAAATATTTTTAATTGTAATGTTGGCTATAGGTGGTTGTGCGTCCCTATTATTTCAGTTGTTTAGAGGTGAAGTCAAGAGGATTATAGTTAGAGGCTGACCTGGATAAAATATAAGGCCCTCTCAAAGTGAATCAGAGTGGAAGCCAAAGGACTAAGTGTTTGGGTAAAGCAGTGGAGAATTTGTATTCAAGATCAATCGTTCAATAGTTCAATCATCAGTACCACTAAAAAGAAAAAAGAACTATGATATTGTGGTACACTCAATCTAAACTAATGTTTTCATTGATTTATTATTATTGCATAGATCTGAACTGGAATTATTTTTAATGGAGGCATTACACATTTCTTTAAGGGATTAGGAGGGAAATAAATCATATTACATGATTTATATATATTATAAAATAATATAGCTACATGTAATCACATATCAGTTATACATGATAAATCATATAAATTATTTTAGATATGATTAACATATAAAATATAATTATATGACATATTTAACATATATTTTTATCAGATATAATTGATATATAACATATAATTTTTCAGACAATATTTCTCTGGAAAGAAAGAGGGAAAACTGCATTAGTCAAAAATTTACTTGATGCTAAGTATTAACTAATCTTTATTATTTTCTGAATCAATAAATCAATCCTCATAGTTGTTGCTGCAGGGCCATGTCCTCCTACATATGAAATCATTGAGACGAAACATGTCTCGGAGTTTAGAGGTCATAGGTCAGAGTTCAGATGTTATGCTTCCTGTGCTTCCTATAGCAATACTTCTTCAAGAGAAAATAATATGCAATGTCTATAAATGGCTTCAGATCAGCTTGAGTCAGTTTTGCAATCTATGACCATATCATGTTTTATGCCAACTTATAAAATGTTTGACATTTTACAACTATGAATAGACTATAATGTACCTTTATCCATATATTTGTAGGAGGGGAAACTTGGATTTTACAGCGAATAACACAAGTTCAGCAAACAGATTTCAAACATAAACCTGTCTTGATTCAGGGTTTGTATTGCTGTTGTTTGGCTTAAATTAAGAATTTTAGGAATTGCACTCATTAAGAAGAACTAGAGAATGGAGTTCTCTAAGGAGGATTAAAAATAAAAGCTTTCAAAGGCTATTTGAATAATTATTTTTAATACTTTCAAAGCGATCACCAATCACAAAATCATAAAGAAAGTCTTTTTTATATTTTTGAAGTTTATGCTAAATGAAAGGAAAGCATATATGACTTCTTCATTTATCAGATTTCAAATTAAGTCAAGTGGCTATGGAGAGATTGCTTTGAAATTGACAGTTTGAAGCTAGAGTAAATTTGAAAACTATTGTTTTCATGCTAATCCTTTTGGGCTCTTAATTAATTATGATTTATGTTTCCATCTATTCCATCATGACAAAGACATCACTTTTTTTTTTAAGCCTACAGAAGTATGTAAGCTATTAAAAGGTATTAACTAGATACCACTGGCATGATGACAATGTAGTTTTATCCTGGGCAAAAGAGGGAAAAATGTTGGCAAAATACGTAAATACTCTGAGATGCTATTTTGCCAGAACTTTGACTTGGGTTTTCAGAAAAACATGATGTTATCCTGAATACCAGATGCTGTGTGCTAAAACTTTTGGACCAAGTAATCCTTTATTGGAAGGCCAAATTTAGTCCCCGTGTGTTGCAATAAACCAGAAATTTCTACACTTACCAATCTACCCTAAGGTGAACTTCCAGTGGTTATACTACAAACAAGCATAGAGTAATTAAAATGGAATGCTTTTAACTAAAAATAAAATATGATATTGTTCGTATCTTTAATGAAAGTTTGGGTGTCATTCATGCCCTAAATTCTAACACAGTGAACTCTTAAAGAATCACTAAAATTTTTACTTTTTTGTTGTCATCCTATTGAGAAATATATTACAAGCTTATCCATTCTAACAAGATTTCACACTGCAGACAAGTTAAATATATAATAAACACATTTATATTGCAAACATAAAATTGATATAATAATTGTTTATAGGCTAATAATTGTAAAAGTAATATTTAATTGACCACATCTAGGTTTTCCCTAACAAATTTTGATCATTCAAGAAATAAAGCACCTAAGAATGTAATATTATTATCAACATTTGGAATGTAGAGTCACTATGTAATTTCAAATTTGTTAATCATATTTTCCATTGCTGCTGGAAATTGGCAAGTGGAAACTATGCAAACTAATCTAAAACTAATTTTTATCTAATTGAGAGAATTGTTGAATTAAAAATCAATGCTATAGATTCCAATTCTGATATACTTTGGAGTCATTTTAATGTTCTTATCATATTGGCTTGGAAAGCACAATATATTTAGTATGAAAAATCCCATGATAGGTTTACTATTAAAACAAGCAATTCTCTACTTATAATGATGACTTAAGATTTTAAAATAATATTATCTATAGAATGAAGTAGAATCATTTTATATGGTAGCAAATCTCTTTGATCACTAATTGTTAGAAATATTCTCTCATAAAGTAGTAATATACATATGACTTTTAGCATAATTTTAACTCCTCTTCCATAAACAAAACAACCTGAAAGATATTGTTCAATATATCTAATAAGATCTTAATTGCTATGGTAAATAATGCTGCAATAAATATAGTTGTGCTGGTAGCTTTAGTGTGGTCTTTTTTGTGATCATTTGGGTAAATGCTCAAAAGTGGGATTGCTGGGTCATAGGGGAGCTCTATGTGGAGTCTTTTGAGGAACCTCCATTACTACTCTCCAAAGTGGTTGAACAAGTTTACACTCCCACCAACAATCCAGTACGGTTCCCTTCTGTCCACATCCCCTCCAGCATCTGTTGTTATTAGAGTTCTTGATTATACCCATTCTAACTGGGGTGAGGTCCCATGATTTCCCTTATTTGCAATAACCAGTATATGTCTGAGTCAAGCAGAAAAGGTCAGATAAGTTGATGTTAGGGAAAATGAACCCCAAGATAAGTATTCAAATGTTTTTTTCTTCTTTCATACAATTTTTTCTAACATATTTATAAGATGATTTCTTTGTTGCTTTGTATGTCCCTCCCCCACAGTATAACCCCTGCTTTCACTATATTTGATGTTGGTATAATTTGTGGAGGGGAAGGGAAAAAACAAATCATTTAAATAGGGATACAGGTGGACCCATTGCAACAATGAGATGTACAAGTCGTTATGTGGAAAACGAACTTTACAACTTTGGTGGGGGGGGAGGATCAGGTGGGAGGGGTTATGGGAAGGGATGGGAAAGGGAAACAAAGGAGGAGGCAACAATGCTTGATAAGAAATGTACTCATTATCTTGCCCATGTAATTGTAACCCCTCTATAAGGTATTTTCACAATAAAAAAAATCTTAATTGCATAGAAGCACTGGATGTCTTTATGTAAACTTTAATCACCTTGATGACCTAATACAAGCACAGATGGAGATTCAAAAAATATCTATCGGTAGTTGGTTGGAACTCTGATACAGAAACCTTGAAATGCCAGTTGTATAATGAGAACTAATATGACAATACACAAAATGTCATTTTTTTCTGATTACAGATAAAAATATAAAGAACTAATTAAATAGAAGCAATAAATTATCATAAAATTTATTTTCCTTTCAGGTTAGTCTTGACATATAAAATTGGATCACTAAAAGAGGTTAAATAGATGAAGATATAATAAAACATTTTCAAAATAGATTTGATAAAGATTCTTTTATTGCTCTTTTAAGAACTGTATCCAAACTAAAAGAACAAACCTGAAGGGTTGGAAAATATGTGGCAAACTATGTAAGAATGAAAGAGAGAGGGTAGGACCAGGGTCTCAATAGCCCATTCAAGACCGGTCTCCCCTATGACAGGCCTTCTTCTTACTATACTTACCTCTTAACGATTTCACCACATCCCACTACAGGAAGGCCACCAAGCTTTTAATATCTGCACATTTAGGGGACACTAATCTAAATGATACAGAGACCATATGACAAACCAGAAAGAGGAAGACATGGCTTCTCACTAGTACATCTCCATATGGGTTAATACTTACTCTTCAAGTACATATAAAATCATGAAATTACTTTCCCACTTGGAAAAAAAATTATATTAAGTGAAGTAAGCCAGGCCCAAAGAAACATAGGTCCCATGGATTCTCTATTTGCAATAACTAGTATATGTCTATTACAACAGAAAATGTCAAAAGCTATGAACATATGACCATATAAGATGATGCTAAGCAAAATGAACCCCAAGAGGTTTTATCTTTCTTGCTGTTGTTTTTAATGTACTTATAATGTACTATGTGATTTTTTGTTTCTTTTGTATGTTCTTTCCCCATGGTATAACCCCTGTTGTCACTGTATTTGATTCCAGTGCCCTGCATCTTGTATGTAAATTTCTCTAATTTGGGGAGGGGAAGGGAAATTTTTAAAAATTCTGAAATAAGGATACAGGTTGACCCATTGTAGCAATGAGATGTACAAGACACTATGTTGAAAATTAACTTTCAAACTTCAGGGCAGGGAAGGAAGAGTTGTGGAGGTGGGGAGGGAAGGGATGGTACAGGAAAAACAAAGAAGGGGTAGCAATGATCAATAGGAAATGTAGTCATTACCTTACTCATGTAACTGTAACCCTTCTGTACAATATCTTTACAATAGAAAATACATTTAATAAAAAATTACTTTCCCTTTATTACATTTGTTTTCTCAATGAAAATATTAAAATTCTAGATATCAAAGATATAAACAAGGGACTGTAGAGCAGATAAACACCAGGCATGAACAGTCACTCTCAAATGACCAGAAAGACATTAGTTTAAAAAATCATTTCATATTGTTGAGAAGATGGCACAAGAAATTCTAACATTCTATGTGGGATATTCAGGCTATAATAACTCATATGGAGGCAGTATCTTATCCTTATATTTTCATATTGATTTCTTAAGTTACTTAGGTTCAATGGGAGATGGTTTGATTAAAAAAACTATCAATGCTATTGAAGTAATCTCCCTAAAATAGGCATAGAAATACAAAGCCTAATTATTAATTTTTCAAGAAAGATTTACAAAGATTGAGCAAAAAACTAAATTGTTTATGTATCAGAATATAATACTTTCCTTAGTGTATTTCTTTAGCCTTCAATTAATTTATACAATTTTCTATCATCAACTTAAGTTTAAAAAACACATTTTGACTTCTTTATCAATGCTTAAGACTTTTAAAAATAAACAATTCTCTAAACACAAATTATTTTTTAAGGTTGATTAACTCCATTGCCTGAAGTATATACTTATTGAGTAAGATGTCTGACACAGTAGTCTATGTTTAATTTCAATGATCTCTACCTTGGGCTTTCTCACTCAATTTAATTCAGATAAATTAAATCTATGTTTTCTGCAACTCCACTGTGCAGAACCAATGAATATAATCAGGCAGTGTCATTTTTAAATACGATAGAGTGGAAAAAGCAATGAGCTTTGAATCTGAAGTATTTGGTTACTAGGCTACTCCTGCCACTCCATGTCTAACAGATAGAGGACAATGCATTCATCTTCTGAGTCTGTTTCCTTAGCCTCCAGTTGGAAGGTTCTATGTGATTTTTGTTAGGGATTTATTTTAAGGATCAGGTTAAGATGAGCCAATTCATATGAAATTAGTTGTAAACAATGTCTTTTAAAATATAATTTCTGTATCCATAGAATATAGTATAATAAAGAGCTTGGGTTGAATTCCTCCCTAAGGGACTTGTGTTCATCCTTCAGAGTCCACTTTTCTTGAATGCCCTGAGTTGTTTCATGGAAGTGGTAATTGAAAATTGAGATCTGGTAATCTGGACATAGGAGACCAATTGTATTTCTTGCTAAGGATGTCACCTCAGTTAAATGAGACCAAGAAAATAAACATTCTGCCCTATTCGTAAGGAAAATGGACACATTGAGATGAGTTGTCTCCTAGAAAATAAATCCGAAGGACTATTAATGTGCTGTGCATCTGTTGTTCTTCATGTAAAGTCATCTAACACATTTGACTAAGGCTTCACCCTCACAGGCTTCTCTCTATACTTTCTGTGGTTCTACAGATATTGCATAGATAGTGGGTCTGATCTGGAATCATGAATTGCATTCCATCTTCTTTATGATCTGAAATAGTAAATACTTGTGAAACTCAATTTCTCCATGTTCAACACAGTGCTACCATCTTATACAGCTGGTGCATGAATAAATAGAATGGATGCCTATATGGTATATACACATTGTTGAAACAATAACAGACATTAAGTTGTAGTAGAAACATAGTGGGTGTGACAGATGGGGCTAATATCTATAAGGAGACAAAGGAAATTTCACTGTTATCATAGCTAATTGCTTTCATTATAGATAGTATTTTTCTTCTCCTATGCTTTATTTTTTATCTAAATAAAGCTCCCAATTATGATTTGAGTGAGGATGTCCAACAAGTTTTGTTAGAAATATTTCTTCTTAACATTGAAAAGGAGTCCCGACACCATGGTAGTGGTTGGCTTTTTAGGAATTGTTGCTTAAAATTATGAAATAATAACCTGGGGACTACTGGTTCGTGCCCCTCAGCCTCACTACTCAGAAAGCTGAGATCTGAAGATTTGCAGCTAGCCTGAGAAGAGATTCCACCTTCAAAATTATCAGCGAAAAGCTGGACTCAAGGTATGTGGCTCAAGTTGTAGAGTGCCAGCTGAGCAAGGGAGCCAAGGGTATGCCGCAAGGCCATGAGTCAAAACTCTGGTACTAGTCATAAAATAATTAATCAATTAATTCAAACTATCAAAGTGTGAAATATTCATGAAAGGATCATTATAGTTATAGTCAATAGCTTATGGCTTACACTTGTAATTTTAGCTACTCAAGAGGATTAGATTCGGAGCATTGGGGCTTGAAGCCAGGCCAAGGAAAAAATTAGTCTACAAGTTTCCATCTTCAATTCTTCAGCCAAAAGCTTAACTGGAAGGGTGGTTCAAGTGGCAGAGTTATAGCTGTGAGTAAAAAAAAGTGGATGCCCTGAATTCAAGCTCTGGTAGCAGTGTGGACGTGCACGCACGCACACACACACGCGCACATACACACACACACACATACACACACAATGTTATCATTGTAACATTGATTGATTTTATAAATGGATACATTGATATATAAACCTCTCTAAAATAAACATATAAAAACTCGAGTGTGCAGGCTACATGCATTTGGCCTCATTGGACATTTGTAAATCCCGAATGTAGAAATTAGCAGATTTTTGCTACTTATCTAGTACATTTGATAAAGCAATTTATTTTAACCTTTGAGGGCCTCCACCAAAATATTACAGATATCACCAAAATGCATTTTTATGCAAATATGAATTATGAATATAATAAGGAAGGAAAAAACCACTTATGAAAGATTTGGTTATTTTCTGACACATATTGGGAGCATAGGAGCTAACAGAAAGGAAGCTATATAAAGATGAAGCTTAAAGAACATGTGAGGTTCTAGTAGTAATGGCTGCCATGCTTTTCTAAACCAGGGAGTGATTTTTAAAAATACTAACAGAGATGGAAGATAAGAGAAAAACAAAGGTTATTAAGACTGAGTTATGATGGAGAGACACCAACAACTAGACAGGAGCATAGACATTCTCCCTTTTTATACTTCCTCTTCTTTCTCTTCTTCCTCTTGCTCTCCTCCCCTCCTCTTCTTCTTCTTCCTCTTCCTTTTCTTCTCCCTCTCTCTCTTCTCCTTCTTCCTTTCATGGTCATGTTGACTTGTAGCCTCTTCTCTTTGATCATGGTTTGAATCTCCACATGAGAACATTAAAAATCCTCTGCCCTTCATTTCTCATCTCAGCATTCTTTGTGCCCCATGCCTATTTCCACTTCATTTTCCTCTGGCTTTTGGCACTTTTGTTCTTACCTTCCAGAGGTGGGGAGAAGCATTCCTCCACAGTGGTAGCAGAGATATTCTTCCCGGAAAATATATTATGGTCTATATATGCGCAGTTCTTTCTAGGATCTACAAGCCTGCACATCAGATATAATATTTCCTAAGTTCATATATTTATCAGCTACCCAATGGAAAACAATCCTTAAAATTAAGAATTCTTTCTAATCTCATGACAGTGAATACTTAAAGAACCTAAAAATATGGATGGAATGAAGTTTCCTATAGGAAAAACAAAAGTCATAATAGTTTACTGATAATTATTGAATTAATGAGAGGGATTTTCTCTATGGCCTAACCACCATGAACATGCTCAATCTTGTCTAATAATACTGATCTTTTCGTAGCATCAGGAAAGCCATTGAAGATTCAGTTGTTGATTGGTAGAGATGGAAATTGGACAATGGAGAAAAATGTATAGTATTGAGGGATCTATTTTAAATGAGAGTCTGGTGTCTTTTTTACATACACAAATACACTAATGACCAATATGTAGCTGTGAGTGGTTCATGAAGTTGGTGAACCTGTAGACGGAAGATTCAGATTCTTAAAATGTGACAAGAAACCATAGAAAAACAAGCAAATCATGCCTAGTCCCTGTTCATTTGCCAGACATTCATTGTAAATGACAAAGGGAAATAATTTGTACTTTGAAAAGTTGAATATAAAAGCTTTTATTTGTGGTGGGGTCCAGTCGTGGGGCTTGAACTCTGGGCCTAGGCCCTGTCCCTCAGCTCTTCAGCTCAAGGCTAGTGCTCTTCCACTTGAGCCACAGTGCCACTTCCGGCTTTTTTCTTTTTGCTTATGTGGTGCTGAGGAATTGAACCCAGGGCCTCAGGCATGCAAGGCAAACACTCTACCACTGAGCCACCTTCCCAGCCCAATAAAAGTATTTTTCCCAAGGACCAAAACTTCAATAATAAAATCTATCATACAAAAGTTAGTGGGTTTTTTTTTAATTAAAAGACAGAATGCAGCTGCAGAAACTATTTGAACATTCTACAGGAAGAGTGGTCAGATGAAAAGGCCATAAACTATCAGACACCTTACAGCAGGAGACACAAAGGAAGAGACAGCCTGGCTGAACCAAGGAGAGATAACAAGACCAGAAAAGGATACACAACAAAACTGAAGAGGGAAATGGGAGAGGCAGGAATAAGACTTCAGGGGAAGAGGAAAGAGGGAACCACAGAATATGTATGGAAATGTCATCTTTGTAACTTGTGCTTTACAGAGCCCAAGTTGATGCATCTCTGCAACTTTTGTATCTAATTTGACTTTTTTGAGCTTGATATTGTAGTTTTGCTTACACCATGTTACCAAATGTTATCCTTTCAGTCAATCTGGAGAGATTTATTTTCTAAAGATTTGCTCAGCATTTTCCTCAGAGACTCATTTCCAGACAGCCTGTTTCTCATTAGCTGGAATAAACAGGAGTGTGTTTACAGCACAGCGCCAGACTTAAAAAGAATAACCTTTCCTAGGAAGCTGCTCAGGGAATTAGCAGTGCTGCAACATAAAGGAGGAAATCTCAGTGCCCAGCTGTGACATAAGACAGAGTCCTGGTTCATTAATACAGACTTTCAAAGAACACTGCAGAACTCTTTGTGACACATAGACTGAGTTTGTCTTTGACCAGTTTTAAGCAGTTCTAATGTATGAAAATCTATAAGTATATTATTCAGTGATTTTAGAATTTCTGCAAATAATGACTACCTACTGTGCTCAATACAAAGGATAAAAAGTATACATGACTTTTTAAATGGATGAATGTCATTCATTTTATTGTATAAATATGACCATGAAAATCACTTACTAATGCTTTCGGAGTACTTAGAAAATAATGCAGTAAGCCAATTGCAAATGTATAAGGTTTTATCAATGGAAGTCAGTAAGATTATCAAAGAGAATAACAGGAGTGTTGATGGGTATGTTGATAGAAGAGAATATTTGCACATATTTTTATCATTGTGAAATACAACTCAAATATCTTGGATAAATAAAACAATAATCAAAAATAAGGGAAAATCCATTTACAACTCTGAAACTTGATTTTATTATTCAGTCAACCTTCTTGACATAAAGATAAATTGATTCTCATGGTGGTCTCAGTCTGTCATGAGTGTATAGTAACCACTAGAAATTCAGGCAGAAAACAATAATTATCATCCTAATAGCTATCATTACTGTTTATAGGCAAAAATAGAAACATGGTATTTAAAAAGAACAAGTAGAATATAATTTATGTAGCATATACAGATCATTATTTACCTGAATTTATGCATAATTGCTTACTTGAGTATGCATATGCTCATAGTAATAAATATGGGATATTAAAAATAAATATTCAATGAAGTTCTTTTAAATAAAATAGAGAATCTTTTTTAAAAACACTATATTTTTATTCTGACAGGTTTAATATTAGCACAAAATTCTAGCTCCTGGATATTTTCAGCAGTATTTAAGGATTTTTGTGAATCTAATATTAAAACATTATATTCAACATGAAACATTTAGTGAAGAAAAAATGATTAATTAAAGGAACTTACTAATTGCTTTAGAATATACGGTATTCTTACATGTCACCATAACATTTATTATTAGTTGTATTTAGTTGCCATACTATACACTAAACTTTAAACCAAAACAAGACATTTACATTTACATTTTTATTGGTTGAAATCAATAACAAAATGTGCATCTAACTTCAGAGTTTATATAAACTATCTCTTGGTTTCTCAGTGAAGTTCTTTGTGGTATCCAAAGGACACGTGCTTTCTGAGAGGGCTGCTGTCTGTGCAGGAAGTGAACTCTTGTGGCTGTTTGGTATAAGAAGAACAAAGTTAGTATTACATATAGGTTGAATGGAATAGTTTACACTAATAATTCTGATTATCCATCTTTTCTACCTAGGGAGAAAAGGATGTAGTGAATCTAGGCTATTAATAGAAATCTATTTCAGATAATGACAGTAGAGGCTCAGTCAGATTTAAAAAAGACTAAGCACAATATTTTGGTATTTGAGCGAGCACAAAGTAAAGAAATGAAGGAGAAAATAAAACTTAAGAAGTTGTTTGTTTGTTTTAGAATAGAGCTGGAACAGAAAGGTCAGCGGAAGTGGAATGTGATACTCTGGAGCCTGTGGTGTATAAACTGCCTAGAGTATAGAGGAAGCAATGCAGGATGGGATAGTAATGTCTGAAGCTCACTGCCCACCCATTTGGAATGCAGCTAGTGGCTGTGGCCACGAGAAGATAACAAGGACTCGCTGCCATCCAGAGAGGGATGTATGCTGGAGATGACACAGGCACACATTCTGTGAACTACTATGATCAGAAAATGGAGGGTGGAGGAAGTCTTTCACCAAGACAGAAACCTTTACTGAACTGAAATCCCTTTATACAACTAATTCAAGATAATTAAAAAGAGAATTTTACAAAGAAGAAAAAGAGGAAGAAACCTTGGAGAAAGTTACTATACATGAAGAGCTTCACAAAGGGACGCTAAAATGGGTCTGGATTTTGCGGTTCATTTCTTTACTACACTTAACCAACAAACAAATTCATTCCTTTTGAATTATTCAAATTTTAGTTCACCTTCATATGTAATTTTAACAGATTCAAAGCAATACATTAAACTCTCATTTCTGCAATTTTGATGTGTACTTGTGTGGACACATGAATTGAGTAGTAATTTCATGTGTTTAAAAAAGTTAATAATTGGGCTGGGAAGGTGGCTCAGTAATACAGCACTTACCTTGCATTCATGAGGCCCTGGGTTCAATTCCTCAGCACCACATAAGAAAAAAGAAAAAAGCCAGAAGTGGCGCTGTGGTTCAAGTGGTAGAGCACTAGCCTTGAGCTGAAGAGTTGAGGGACAGCGCCCAGGCCCAGAGCTCAGGCCCCATGACCGGACCAAAAAAAAAAAAAAAAAACAGTTAATAATTTCGTGAGTTATAAGAAACTTTTTGTGTCATTCTTGGACCTTATAAGCCGTGAACAAGTGTTTCCTGGGTACTCAGCATCTCTTAAGAGAACTTTGTTGAGATAAGAAATAAAAACATTGACTGTCTTTAAGAAATTTATCTTACATTTTCTTTTCTTTTTCTTTTATTGTGAAAATACATGGGCAAGATAATGAGTACATTTCTTATCAAGCATTGTAGCCTCCTCCTTTGTTTCCCCTTCCCATCCCTTCCCATCCTCCCCCCCACCCCTCCCAATCCTACCCGCCCCGCACCAAAGTTGTAAAGTTCATTTTCTACATATGACTTGTACATCTCATTGTTGCAATGGGTCCACCTGTATCCCTATTTAAACGATTTGTTTTTCCCCTTCCCCTCCACAAATTATACCGACATCAAATACAGTGAAAGCAGGGGTTATCCTGTGGGGGAGGGAAAGAAAAGAAAAAAAGAAAAGTAACTAAAGCAAAAAGGCATTGGTGTATAGCTCAAGTGGTACAGTGATCATCTACCAAGCATGAGACCTCTAAGTTCAACCACTAAAATAAAAAATTTATACAGAAAAAAAAGAAATTTATCTTCCCTAGTTGTACAAAGAAGTTTCCAATCAAAATGTCAATTTCTGAGTGCCATCATAATATTCAATGTATATGTATAGAAATGGAAAATGAGATAGAGGGTCCATGGGGTTGGGAGAACTGAGGAGGGGAGAATATTGGAAGGGGTGATACCATCATTGTTATAAGTCCTAACAAAGTTTGGACAAGAAGCTTATTTGGGGGACTGGAGGTATGGTTTTGTGGTAATATTCTCAATTTTGAGCAAGAAAACAATAAGTAAAACACAAAGCCTTAAATACAACACACACACACAATAGTTTATTTCAACAATGTTATTACTAGGAAAATGTAAAATACCAGAGAATGAAGATGTTAGGGGGCTTAGATACACGATTGCATGAAGCATACCTGCATTCTTTCAAGAATAGTTTTTGAAATAAAATATATCTAGACTTCATTCACCATTTTAAAGCATAAAGTTTTAGTGCTTCATCAAAGATGCAAAACGTACCAGTACCTAACTCCATGATGTAAATGCTTTATCAAAATGGCATCAAGCCACTTTCCCCTTGGCTATTGAGAGCTCTCTTGAACTTGTCTATTCTCTGTGTTTGCACATCTCTGTATTTGCCTATTTGAGTTATTTCTTATAGGAAAAACCATATTTCTTTTTTAAAATATTTTTCTTACAGTAACTTCTTTTTTGGGGGGTGGGGGTGGGGGTCTGGTTGTGGGGCCTGAACTCTGGGCCTGGGCGCTGTCCCTCAGCTCTTCAGCTCAAGGCTAGTGTTCTACCACTTGAGCCACAGTGCCACTTCCAGCTTTTTTTTTCTTTTTTTTGCTTATGTGGTGCTGAGGAATCGAACCCAGGGCCTTATGCATGCAAGACAAGCGCTCTATCACTGAGCCACCTTCCCAGCCCCAAAACCATATTTCATGTGATATCTTGTGTCTGTTTTCTTTGACACAAGTAAAAGCTTTAAAAATTCATCCATGTGGTAGATTTACAGGTGTTTCATACATTTTTATACCTAAATAATGTCCTATCTCATATGCATATCACACTTTCTTAATCCATCATAGGATGGGTATTTGATTTTTTCTACCTTTCAATTGTTGTAAATAGTGCTGCTTTGAACATTCACGGATAAATCTTTAAATTTTTTGAATACCTGTTTTTAATTCTCTTAGCTATATACCTTGGAGTGAATTCTCTGGGTTAAATGGAAACTTGAGCATTTGAAATTTTAAAGTAGTGCCAGTATGTTTTGAGCACTATTTTATATTAACTCCAAACCGGCAACATCTGAATGTTTCTACCTTTTCACTTTCCAACCAGTATTATTGATTTGTTTTTTTTAATTACAGTCATTCTGTTATAATTTCAGATGCAATTCTCTGATGACTAATGATATAAAGCCTTTCTCTATGCACTCATTGGCTATTTGTAAATTTTCTTAGGTGAAATTTCGATTCAAGCTCTCTGTTTATTTGTTAATTTGCTTCTATGTCCATTTGTTGTTGACTTGTAGGAATTATGTCCATATTTTGGACACAAGAACTCAGAAAAATATAACTTCTTTCATTCTAAATGTAGTCATTCCACATTCTTAATAGACTCTTTCAGTGGAAAAAAAGTTTTTTAACTTTGATGACATCTAATTTATTTAATCTTTCCTTTTGGTACATGTGTTTTTGTGTCCTATTTATGAAACGGGTGTATTAATATAAGGTAACAAACATTTACACCAGTGCTCCTCTCTAAGAATTTCATGTTTTATTATACTATATGTTATTATATTTTATATATAGTATTATACTATACTATACCTTTGGAGATACATTTCTTTCTGAAGGAATAGGAGTATGGTCAATATGATAAATACCATACAATCTCTATTTATGCCGCATAGATGAATCATGGCGGGACCCTAGAAAATTTATATTAATGAAGTGAATTAAGATGGCCTTACCCAAAGGACTAACCCTGTGACAAGAGGTTGCGTCTTTGAGCTATGTAAAATCAGTATGATCTCCAAGGAGAGGACAGAGATTGGAGATTGAAGAGCCAGGCCAATATAAGAACCTATGTGGTGAACGTCCAATAAAATCTATGGACACTGAAGTCTGCTCAAGCCCTCAGTTTGCAGCACTCTGGAGTATTTCTAAATATGTACTCAGAGGAGATAATACCTAAGAACTCATAAGAGTGCTCAGATAATTGCACAGAGAAACAAAGAAGGTCTCGTGGTTAGTCCCTGCTCAGATCTTAGCCTCTGATTTCCTCCCCTTGGAGGGTTCTGATTTCCTTTGGTTATGATAAAATCCTAAGTACAGCACTTAAGTGTAGTGAGTCATTCCCGCATATCAAATGTGAATGGTAATAGGAACTCCCACATTTGTAGCCAGCTGGCCAAAATTGAAGGTGTCCTGGGCAACCCCAAACTTACAGCTAGTGATTTCCCTAGTAGGAGCTTTCTTCCAGCAGAGAGTGTTCTTAAATTGTGACGTTCAGCTTAACTCTGGGTGGGTGATATCAGAAATTGGCATTTTTTTTCTGTATACAGACCCAGTCCCCGACCCATGCCCAATTACATTTATCTCACCATCTCTCGGAATCATGGAGTAAAGCTGAAAAAGATGTATGAATTTTGCTTTAAGTTTAAAGCTAAAGAGGAAAATAGCCATAGCTTAATTTGATTTTTGGATTATATTTTTGGAAGATTAAAAAAGACCTTGTTTTAAAGAACAAATGCCTAGCATACAAATGCAAACAAGCTGATAAACACCCAATTTCAGAATAAAAATTGTACCAGTAGCTGGGTGCCAGTATCTGGATACCCTTGGCTCATGCTTGTAGTTCTAGTTGCTCAGGAGGCTGAAATCTGAGGATCTGGGCAGGAAAGTCCATGAAACTCTTATCAAAAATCAACCATCAAGTTCGTTTTTGACATGACAACTTGTACTTCTCATTGTTGCAACAGGTCCACATGTATACTTATTTAAAAGACTTGTTTTTCCCCTTCCCCTCCATAAATTATACCGACATCAAATACAGTGAAAGCATTGGTTATACTGTGGGGGAGGGACATACAAAGCAACAAAGAAATAATCTTATAATTGCTTTAGAAACAAATGCATGAAAGGAAAAAAAACATTTAAAATACATATCTTAGGGTTCATTTTCCTAACATCACCTTATCTGGCCTTTTCTGCTTGACTCATACATATACTAGTTTACAACTTGGGGGGGGGGAGGATTAGGTAGAGAGGGAGGGAGGATGGGAAGGGATGGGAAGGGGAAACAAAGGAGGAGGCTACAATGCTTGATAAGAAATGTACTCACTATCTTGCACATGTAATTGTAACCCCTCTGTACAGTATTTTCACAATAAAAATAATAAATAAATTATTGCATAAAAAATTAACCATCAAAAAAGCTAGAAGTGGAGCTGTGGCTCAAGTAGTAGCATGCTAGCCTTGAGCAAAGTTCAGGAACAGCTCAAGCCCTTACTTGAAGGCCCAGAACTGGCACACACACACACAAACACACACACACACACACAAGTGCTATTTTAGAAACAGTGCATTAAATAAACACACACACACACACACAAATATTTGGCCAATGTAACTCATAATGCACATGAATTAAAGCCTAGGTTATTTTTAAGTCAAACTCTGAATTAGTATTATATTACTGGAGATAAAACTTATAAAGAAGTAAAACTCATTCTTGAAGAGTAAATATAGATCTGACTTGTGCTACTTCAGCTCAATTATTTTTATGGGTGTTTAATTAATTATATTTTCATTATCCATTGATCTTTTTTATCATATTGTACATACTCGTGAGAGCTTGCTTTGACACTCATAATCTCAAATCATATATCTAGTAACCTTGACAATGTTCATTTATTCATTAAACTGAT
Source organism: Dipodomys ordii (assembly GCF_000151885.1). Lineage (NCBI taxonomy): Eukaryota > Metazoa > Chordata > Mammalia > Rodentia > Heteromyidae > Dipodomys > Dipodomys ordii. The sequence goes on along the minus strand of NW_012267220.1, from coordinate 9,814,152 downwards.
TGCTAAACGTTAGCCAGTGAGTTTCCTGCATGCAAGTCTATTTATAGTCTATTTCAGATAATGCTCCCATCAGCACTTGTATTATATAGCCAAATATTTTCAGACATAATTACCACAAACCTCAATGCTCTGAAAAAGTTCTGGCAAATGCAATATAATTATTTATTTCAAATTCACTCGAGTTGAGATGTCATTGGTGATGGGAAATGGGCCAAGGCCAAGTTCCTAATCCAAGCAACACAGGGATTCTTCTCAAATTTAATTCACACCATCAGTCCCTGCCAGGAAGCTGAGAGAGAGAGAGAGAGAGAGACAGACAGACAGACAGACAGAGGCAGAGACAGAGACAGAGAGACAGAGACAGACAGAGAGAGAAGAGAGACAGAGACAGAGAAAGAGACAGAGACAGAGAGGTGTCTGGTGTTTGATTCACTAACTAGAGGGAGTTTTAAATTTAAATATTCTATACAAAATATAAGGAGCCAGGTTGGAAAGTCTGAACTTCAGGAGTTTGTAAAGTCAAAACAGTTTCTGGTACCCAAGCATCATAGCAAGTACAAAACTATGACTAAATTCTGCATCTCTGTTATCCCATACATGGAGATCTAGACAGTGGTAGCCTTCAGTTGTAATATCCAGGATTAACTCAACTTCAAATGCTTTCCCCCTTGTTTGGTTTGAAACATTGTCACTTTGACTCTTATCCTGATTCTGAACTTCTCACTGATTAATCTTGAATACCAAATTGGTGATGCATCACTTTTTACACTCAGAGCTTTGGGATAATCCACTCATCATATTTCTGCCCAAAATCATCTCATCCAGTTAGATCTATATAGAAAAAGAAATCATTAGATTGAAGTGCAGTACTTGGGTGATTACTAGACTTCTTGAGTTTGGTTGTATTTTATCTTATACTTTTGAAGCTCTTTGTGTTAGATAGTATATTAAGTTCTCCACACAATAATAGCCTAAGGCATATGTAAGACAATTGAAATACGAAAGGTTAAATAACATGTCCACAGTTCTTTAGCTCTCAGACATCAAGTCAAAATCTAGAGATTCAACTTCAGATTTCTGAATTGCTTTGTTCTTCTATATAATTGGTCATCCTGGATTCTTATATACTCAGTTTTCTAAGGTAAGATGTTGTACTTTATTATTTAAACTGGTTGAAACAATTTACCTTATATATAATTTTACCTTTTTTCAGAACACAATTACAAACATCATATGTCAAGTACAGAAATGTTTTACTTGACAGAACATGATCAAATTCTTCTATATTTAAAAATATTATAAAAGCACATTGGCATTGTACAATGCTAATCAAGGGGTTTTAGTGTTTGAGTTTATGTTTATATGAAGAAAGATAGATAGATAGATACGTTTATCTGGTAAGGAAGCACAGAACTTTAAGCAATTCTTATATACTTTTCCAACCAGGTATAGAAATATACAACTCTAATTCCAGTACTCCGGAAACCGAGACAAGTGTATTGAAAGTTTCAGGCAAGCTTGGATTTCATAGCAACCCAATAACACACCAAAAGCAAATAATAATGACAACAAAAATAAGCCCAAATAAAACCCTGTATTTTCTTAAATTTCACACACTGCTATATGTATATTACATGGTACTATGCTACATACAAATGTATCAATATTTCCCCAGAAAATTCCCAAGATTATCATATCATTTGATTTCTTAAATTTCTTACTCATTGTAACTTTGAATACATCAATAATTGGGCGCAACACTTCTTTTTCTGTTTGTTTTCAAAGTACCAGGGATTGAAATCCTGTTCTCATGCCTGCTAGATAAGCATGCCTTCACTGAGTAACATTTCCCAATCCAGCTTGAAACTTAATTTTCCTTCAAGTACTTTTTATTCTGATTACCTTCATCCTAAATTCTATATTTTAATGAAATTATTTTTTGACCCTATACTTTGATTTCAAAACTCTATTCCATGATTCACCCTTTAACTACATATGGATTTTTGTTTAGGTGATACTGAGGTTTTGAGCTCAAGGTGCTTTACCACTCGACCACATACCCAGGACTTTTTTATTCTTCTTGTTGATTCTTTCACTCTACTAACCCTGACTTGTGATAGTTTAAGTATTTTTTGTTGTTGTTGCATACGAGGGTGCGAAAGTGATATGCATTAAATGCAAACCTTGCCGTGATTTTTCAAATGGATACAAGATGTTTAAGTGAGTAACAAAGTACTTCTAGTATGTTTCTTCAGTACGTTTTAGTGAATCAAATATGTGTTCTTTTCTTGGATCAATCCAACATTCAATGAATAAATTATGTCTAAGGATCATGGCATTTCTTGTACTGATCACAGTAACATGGCTATTCATCTTGAGATACTCTCATTTGCGTAAGAGTGTTAATCATTTAATTCAGATATGGTTGCTTTATGATTAGAGGCATGCTAAGAAATCATGAAGTCTATTAATGCTGAGGCAGCCACCACAGTTCTATGGGAGGCTGAGTGGTTGCACTGGAACAGATATCACCAAGTGGGAGACTTCAAGGGTGATTAGGATGTCCAGCATTTTGTACCACTTCCACCATCATGGAAACACCTGAGATCTTACATGGAAATATACTTGCATGGAAATGACGGACAGGACAAGAACCACCTCCAGAAAAAATAGAATAAAGTCGAAGCAGGAATGATCATTACTCCGAATTGCGGAGCATGATTTCTGCTCACTACTGTGGTGGTCCAAGACTATCACCTCTAATCAATTGAGATCTTTAGAAGGGTATTTCTAGGGGGGAAACAAAAAAAAAGTAAATGGATCTTTTTCTTTCCAAAGTTATATTGTAATCACTTAACACTTTTAGTTTACATGACTCCTACTTTTGCATTATTTCATTTTTTTTTAATTTCAGGAAAACAGGGTTTCTCAATAGTAGTGCAAGCTTATCTAACATACAAAAGACTCTGGATTCAATGCCCAGAACAAAAAGAAAAATAAAATATCTGTGAATGGTTGTTAAGTATAGATTGTGCTCTTAACATGAACAATTGGATTAGAGATAGGGCACAGATTTCTGGCAGGAATATTGATTCCACAGCTGGACCTCACCCATGGCAATCTGGGTCTTGGAATTATACCTGGCTGCCAGAGTCTACCTCCTCACTGTCAGGATGAGCAGCCCATGAGAAACCATAACCTTCAGCGCTCACATCCTCTGTTGGTATTTCCTCAAAAGAAACGGGAAATGGGATCTTCTTAATCACTTTCACGGAAAGTTGTCTGCATTTTGCCAATTCTCCCAGCAAGTCTCCAGTGGATCTTGTATTGCAGGAAAATGGGAGTGAGGAAGTCAATAACCTTAATTAACCCCTAAGACTTGTTCTATTGGCTAACTGATTACAATTATTGAAAGTAACAATTTTTAAGGGTGAGCTACAGGCTTGGCTCAAATAGTAGAGGACTTGCCTAGCAAGTTTAAAACCCTAAGATCAAATCGTGAAACTGCCACCATGAACATCCACACATATATGCACACACACACACAAACACACATACCACCACCACCACTACCACATACCATACTACACAAGCATTCTGGCAAATGTTTTATTCTGAAAACCACTCCTGTATCATAGAAGAATAACAATGTTTAAGATTATTTAATTTAATTTTTAATGAAATATAAATATGAAGCAAATATATTTGTTAGAGTCTATTCTTATTCTTTTCCTCATCAATTTTCCAAGAGCATTTCCGAAGTATATAAATTTTTTTCTGAATAATTCTATATTCATGCCATTTCATTTTCCTTACATTAAATGTATTGAACATAAACCTATTAAAATGTAATGAACTCTAAAAAATCACTATGAATTTCCAATCTAAGTGTAAATGTTTAAAATATGAGAATGTCTTTATTTGGGCCTCAAACCTGGTAATCTTTTACAAAGTGATTTATTTGTTTTATCAATCTGAAGATACATATCTTAAGCTTAATTTTTTTATTTGAAAACAATTTTTATGGAATAATCCCTGTCTGTAATATTGTTTTGGGAATAATTTTGCAAGGTTAATTACTAAATTGAATAAAACCTACTTTCACAATTATTGATGTCATTTTAATTGTTCAGCCAAAACAAAACCATTCCATTGAGACAAATTTTGAAAGATTATGCCTGCAGATATAAACCTACTGTATTCTCCTAAATGTTTGATAATTTATTATTTCACTTTTCTACAGAAATTAGGATTCTTTTGCATTGTTTTTTGCCAGTACTAGGGCTTGAACTGAAGGCCTTTCATTTTCACTTGGCATTTTTCCTCAAGTTTGGCACTCTGTCACAGGAGCCACCCTTCCATTTCATTTCTACAGAAATTAGAACAGCTATGCATAATGCTGTTTCAAAAGAATAAACTGGAATTAACATAATCACATCACAAAAATAGGTCCACAGACCCTGTATTGAACTTTCTAAATGCATCCCTCTCTGTTGATTTCTAAGAACCTTTTGTCTGCTTTCTGTCCAAAGTATCTCAGGGGAATGCTTTTAATGGTCAAACTTATTTTGACACATGATTTTTCTGAAAAATGTAGTAAGGTTTTTTTTTTTCATAAACTTAATCTCCAGAGGGTATCCTTGCTTCATTTGTTTCTTTTGCATATGGAAAATCACTACTATTCTCATTTTAAAAAGTTATTCACTCTATAATAAGTAATGTGAAAACTTCTGATCTAGGCCAAGGAGCTGATAAAATGTTTAGATGGATAGTAAGCCAATCGGCTTTATAATTTACAGAGTATATTAATAGCAGAATGACACATGGTTTGCCACCTAGATGAAAATGAAAATCGTTCCAAACAGTTTTGGAATAGTCTAAAGCTCTGAGACTGAGCTGAAATATTACCTCTAAACAGAAAGAAAATTCAAGAAAAACATTCTAAAGTCACTTTTCTAGAATTTGATGATTGATTAGGTGTGTAGAATGAAAGAATAGAGTTGTAAGAGGATACTCCTAATTTTCTATTCACCAGATATGTTAGTACTGACATTAAACAAAGAGATATGAAAGAATATCAGGAGACAGTAATATCTAGAGAAATACAGTAAGAGAAAGGAGATGTGAACAGAATTGCAAATTTATACTAGAGCTCAGAGGGTATGCATGCTACTTAAAACCAGGGAAGCTAATAAAATCACTTAGTGTACAGAAGGTTGCCACTGGCAGTGTTGAACTTTGAAACTAACCAGATCTACTCCTAGCACATAGATGGGTCTGAATACCTTTGAAGTGTAATGGCATCAGATAGGTCTATTATAGGTCTGCTGGGTTGGAGGAAGCAAATGGAACTCTGTCAAATATCTCTTCTAAAGGGCTATCCTATTAGAAGAGGCAATTTGAATTCTGCATGACTTTAGGTACTTAGACCATCCTCAGAGCTAGTTCTGTGAACTTGTGTCATCCATGCTCAATAAATTAATGTAGTCAGAAGAAAAGAGAGGATCAAAAGGAGAAAGAGGAGGGCTGGATGGATTGTACCCTCATTGTGACCAAAGAGCAAAGATCAGGGACAGTCCAGGATGAAAAAAAGAAAGGACACTGTAGTTTAAGAGAATTCAGGGGTGTAATTTCCACTTGAACGAGAGAAAAAAGTATAAAATATGAAAGATGGGAAAAGGGGAGTAGAATGGGAAAATAGTAGATGTCTTCTTACTCTGGTGTCTGTGTATGTATGCATGTATGTATGTATATATGTATGTATCTACATACACCTATATAATTGCATATATATATATATATAATTTAGATGTAAAGGAGGCCCAACACTAGAGATTACAAAGGGGCACAGAATATAAGAAGTAGGTAGAGTAAGCTACCAGTGAAAAAACAGAGGACAATAAGATACGAGGAGGAGAAAAAAAACAACTATGCTTTTCTAATTATTGAGGAAGAGATTGCCTGTCACGTGGATCTGTCCTCAGAGTTGTCTGGCCCTTCCTGAACCAGTTCCTAGAGGAATCTTGGTGGGTCTAAGTGATCATCTAAGGGGAGAAACATGTCTCTGCTTCTTTAGACCTCTCCCTATACCCTGTTCAGGTTGTTCTATGTGAACCCTGAAAGTGCTCTTGATAAAGTTTCTAGCATCTTTGCCTTTAGTCTCTCTCTCTCTCTCTCTTTCTCTCTTTAATGGTATACCACCAGGGCTAGCCCTGCAGAACTGTTGAATCTGCTGCTGGATTTGCTGTGGATGGAGGAGGGTTCTCTGTCATAAGTTGTGTTGGAAAGTATTTCCAGAAACATAGTACTTCAAGGAGAGTTGGCATAAGGCTCTCTTACTTTCTATTGGAATTTTCTCCTGGATTCACACACACACACACACACACACACACATACACACACCTCTGTCCCTCTTAAAAAGAAAGAAAAGAAAGGAAAAAAGGAAGGAAGGAAGGAAGGAAGGAAGGAAGGTAGGAAGGAAGGAAGGAAAGGAGAGAGGGAGGGAGGGAGGGAGGAAAGGAGGAAGAAGGAAAGAAAAAGATATTAAAACAGAAGCTGTCTAAACTCTTAAGAGAAGCTTAGAAAACTATTAGTAAGACTTGGAGCTCTTATTCTCTAAAATGGGCAGTTTCAAGGTGAAATTTATTTTGAATCTGCTATGACTGCTTTATATGAATGTAAGAAAAAATTCTATTCAGTGGTGCTGTAGCTCAAGTGGTAGAGTGCTCGCCTTGAGCTGAAGAGCTGAGGGACAACGCCCAGGCCCAGAGTTCAAGCCCCACGCCGGACAAAAAAAAAAAAATTCTATTCAGAGTGGTGGTTAATTAATGCTTACCTGGATTGCTTTAGAAACAAAGTATCTATGTATCTAATTTTCAATAAATTTAATATAGATTTTCCCCCAAAATTTATGTACCTGCATAACATCTTTTCTGTGTTTTCATCCTATGTCTTATTTTTTTTGTTCCTAAATGGATTTAGGAGCTTAGGCCTTATAGAAAACAAAGTGGATTAATGGATCAAGAAAATGTGGTGTATATATCTATATATAGATATAGTTGTAGATGAATTCTATACAACCATCAGAAGGAATTATATTGTACCATCACTGATAGGGAAATGGAAAGACTTAGAAAAATTATATTAAGCAAAGTAAGCCAGAACCAAAGAAACATTGGTTGCATGATTTCCCTCATTTTGGTAGCTAGAATGTGCCTATAAAGCTACAAGAAAACACACTGAATGAGTGTGTGTGTGTGTGTGTGTGTGTATATACATATATATATATATATGTATATATACACATATACATATATACATGAGAGTATATATTAATTATACATATGTGTGTATAGGGATATGATAAATTATGTAGGTCTCTAGACATACATACATTGAGGCCAGAGAATGTTAAGCATAGGAGCCGATCACAAAGGCTCAATAGCTATTTGCATATGATCTCCTAAAATAATATTTCATGAAATGGATTCTAAGAAAAGGAAACAAGAGATTTCTTTTAGTTGCTTTTTTGTTGTTGCTCTTTTTGCTTTTGTTTCCTATTGTCCTGTTTGTTAGATTGTCTTTGGGAAGGTAAGAGGGGGGCACAAAAAGGTGTAACAAATATAACAAAGGTGAACAAATATAACAGTGGTACTCACTAGATACTATGTGGAAAATTAACTGTACATCTTGTGGGTGGGGACAAGAGGGAAAAGCTGGAAGGGAGGGAGGAAAGGAGAGACATGATTCAAAAAGTATTGTACTCATACCTGATTCATGTAACTGTAATCCTTCTGTTTATTATCTCTATAACAACAAAATATTTTTAAAAAGAAAAATAAAATGAGAATGCTCACCCTCAAAATTAATTCAAAATTGTAAAATTCACAGCATATTTTAAAGTTAACTAACAATTTTAAAGGAACTTTTACATCAGTCAAACCTTTGTCCAATCTGGTTTATAGATATTCATAGATATTTTTCCTTTTTGTGTATGACCATCATTTGAAAATACTATAATGTTTTGTGAATTTCTCTAAAAATAAATGTTATTTTTACCCAATAATAGATTAGTGTAGAAAAATAATAAGGTAACAGCAATTATTTATATATTCTGTCAGCTGTAAATGACCTATTCAATACAAACAGCAAGTGATTTTATCTATAGTGTTTTATGGTGTTCTTTCAGAAAAGAGGCATTTCCTGTTATTTTTTTTACTGCTTATCTGCATCCTAAAATATAATAACTATAGATGGGGTCATTATAATTTTCAAACAATTACATTTGTGCCATTTTGTTGCAATGAAATTTCTAAAAAGAACTTTATTTAATGAAATTTCTAAAAAAGAACTTTATTTAATGCCTCAAAAATAACCTGATAGAAAGAAGGGCGCATACAAAATACAGTCATTATAATCTATGTGAAAACATAACATCTATATGTATGTATATACACTTGGAAAGAGAGAAAGAGACATACATACATATATATCTATCTTAATGTAAGGTGAACATGTCAGAATTTGATTTCATTTCCCACTCTAGTTACCCCTAACTCTCTCTTCCCATTTGAGCTCATACTTCCTAAAGCACTGCGTCTATTTTATTTTCTTTTTTTCTAAACTTACAGATATACAACTTGTATTTCATACAAGAAAATATTTGATACATTCAAGTAGCAAAATCCAGCACCAAAACTCCTGTGTTCATACTGTACATTTTAATTTATACAAATTTCTAAAGAATACAAACTTACCCAAAGCACATAAAACATACCAATGGTGACCTAGAGATGGAGGCAGCAGGGAGCAAAAGGGGGTGATATTGTTTGTGGTGATGGCTTTTTGGATAGCTACATAAGTCATATAGTTACATTATACATTATTTTTATACCTAAAGAAGGCTGCTAAAATAATAAATGAGGAAGTAAATTTATGTTTCAAATGACTTGCTCACTTTTAATTAAATTTAACAAAATACAGGGTTTGCCACAGTGAGGAAAATGATGATAAATGCTATTTAAAGTTAAAGATGAAGGCTAAGATAGGGGCAGAAATTACATTATGAGACTGATAGAGAGCAATGAGTGAGAGAGATGGAAAAAGACAGAAAGGAAAAAAATAAACACGTATTCACTGTTACATGATTGGCTAAGTAATATGGTTTGGATATGGTTTGAATGTGTATTCTAAGGCTTCATGAGTTACAATTTATTCTCTCTCGTGAGGTTTGATGGATAAAAAATTATAATTTATACTGTTGAGAGTTGGGGTATTCAGAAGCGGTTAAGATTAGAAAGGTCACTAGCCCTCACTCACATTTGACTCCTAGCAATTCCATAAGGAAAGAAACAAGCAAAGACCTGATGATACACAAAATAAATCTATGTGCTCTATGTGCCATGCCATGTCCTGCACGATCTTGGGACTCTGTTGAAGGTCATCAACAGATGGCATTTCTCAATCTTGATGTTTCAGAATAGTCCAAATCAACTTTCTTCTCTTTTACACTAAAATAGCCTGCAGTACTGTTTTGGTAACAGGAAAAGAGACAAAGTCTCTAAGAATAGTACATATGGCACTTGTTTCATCCTTGAGTAATACTCTCAAGTAACGATGAAATAAATACACAAATAGAACATGAAATACATTGACATACTCTGTGAACACATAGGAGGGAAGAATTCACTCTGGTTTATTAGTAAAGAGTATATAACCTTGACCTTAAAAAGAAGTATATCATTCAGTGAATTGGAAGAGTAGATATGGAAATGGCAGGAAAAGTTACCAGAAGTAAGAATGTTCCCAATCATTGGAGAATAATTCATTTTCTAACCATTGTTGGGGAAAAGGATATGTGTAGAAAAGTAATAACAAATTATACTGGAAAGGTGGGTTGTGATCCTGTTGTTAAAAGACTCCCTCTGTGTACCACAGTAAAAGGTTTGAAATCAATTTTATAAATACAAGGACATTTACAACAGCAGAAATTGTTGGATTAGTTATACAATGGCTCAAAATAATGTCAGTTATTGATAGTATAACTCATTTTTGTAAGTAATATACTTTAGAAAGCTGGAGAAGATTTTGCCTACAAGGACATCAAACCTAGTTATGGATCTTTCCAATATCTTTTTTTAAATTTTTATTTTCAATATTTTTCTTAAGTGTGAGGGTTGGATATAAAATCACTGTGATGAGGTTGTATAATTTTGATAATCCTTGAAATAATTATAGCATCATGTCAAAAGTGAGTGGCCTAACACTGTGTGCATTGTAGCAGAAAAACTGCACTTGAACATAAATGGAAAAAGGAATTATTCTTATAAACAATAGGAATTCCAAATCAGGCAAAAAAAATCCTGCAAGGCCTTTGGCAAGGATAAAAAGATGAAAAAATATACAAAATGTTAACACATTTTAAAATAAAGACGTCAATATTTACATGTTCTAGGAAACTATAATATGAAAAATAGTTTGTAGAAATGAGCTTGGAGACATCACCAGTGATTTCCACAGAAATTTCCCAGCAGTAAATTACAGAAGAGTCTAGTATGGTGATTCATGATCATGTTCCTGTCCAATTGGAGGCTAAGATGAGGAAGATCATGGTTGAGATCAGCCTAGGCAAAAAGTTAATGAGGCCCTGTTTTAATGAGCAAGTTTGTATGTTGATACATATCCATGAAATCAGCTATGAGGGATGATGTACTTAGGAAGGTCAGGTGTCTTCTGGCAAAAAAAGCAGGAGAGTTTGCCTGAAAAATAACTAAAGCAAAAAGAGATGGTGTTTGTTTGTGATTCAAGTGGGCAATATCACAGTGAAAATCCTTTGAACAATCAAAATAGAAGAATCAAAATATACCTCAAGCAAAAAGAATGATGGGAATGTAAAACAGGTCCTGAATGGAAGGGGTGAGGACACTAGTAAGAAGAGAGAGGATGAAAGGAGACGTGAAATAGGGTGGAAGTACTTCATATACATTTATCACAATAGAACGCTAAAACCTGTTAAAATTGTTTTAAGGAGAAAAGGGGGAAAGAGAGAAAGTAATGGAGGGGATGACTCTGATCATGGTACATCGTGAACAAATGTGCATATGTCAAAATGATGCTATTAAGATTTTTAAAGAATATTTATCTACTCCATAGTTTGGTTACTTCAATTATATAATATAATCCATGATAATTTCCAAGGTATAATATTTTAGAAGCACTAAATATGACAGAATACATCAGTCTGACAAAATATAACCAGACAAACAATAGGAACTATAGAGATCAGAGATAATATTATTATATTCAGATATCATAGTAGCAATTATTTGATGGAGGAACATAGTCTAAAAATATCTGCAGGGCTGGGATGTAGCTCAGTGGCAAAGCACTCACCTAGCAAGTGCAACGTCCTGGGTTCGATCCCCAGTACCAAAAAAGAAAAGACAAAAAAATACAGTTAAAAATATCTGCAATGTGTTCAAGAAAAAGTTGATGCTCTTTTCTTATATCCATTTAAACAGTTAAGCATTGCAAAAAGTAGAAGAAATAAATACATAAGGGAAAGTATAGATAATATATGAGATATTAATAGCACACAATTATATATTAATGAGTAATTATTATTAATACTCTATTCAGAATTTACTGAGCCTCTTAAATGTCAAGCATCATTTTAACTTCTTCCCTATATTAATTAATTTAGTGTTCTCAGAAACCCCATGTGCTCAAAGAAGGGTTCATGAAAGGTCACCTAAGAGCGACCTGATATGCCATCAGTTACCTATATCGTAAGCCCTTCTTTTTAAGGTAGGTCCTAAACATAAACCATCTGTTTCTTGTTCCTTTCGAGTCTTTCACGAATGTTTGTTTATAAATGTTATCTCTGAGTAGGAGTGCTTGAGCTTTCAGTGGAGGCAGAAATTACTTTTTCTCCTCTAGAGCTTTAATTTTGATTACTTGCCCTGTTGTGTCCTTTTCCATATAAAAAGTCAATTAGTACATGATTGCAATTATGATTGCAATCAAACATTTTCAGATAAATGAGTGGTATTAACTGTGTGGTGCTCATAGGAAAATGTTTGCCAAAAAACCACAGAGCTTTACTGCTTGTGTTGGCTAGATGATGTGTGCATTTTCCCCAGTATTTGAGTTATACCCAAGGAATGGCTAAAGATTCAGAATTCAATTGTTAGTGGTAAGTCTGAGTGTTGACCAGTGAAGCTAAAATATCCTTGGATAACTACCCAGATCCTTGAGTCTACAGTGATGAAAGGAAACAGCTCAAAGGAAAAACACAATAAAACCGTGTGTCATCCAGTGTCATCCCTGTGTTCTATGTAGAATAGCAAAGGTAGCCCATGTCCTTCAGGCACTATCTGGAAATCAGGCATACATGCACTTAAATGGAAACATGAAACCAAACATCTATGTCCTCAAGTCTAACTGCTGTTCCAGTTAAACTTTCCTTCTGTTTCTCCCCAGCGGTACTCTTGGGAATCTTTTTCTCTGCTGTCTTTCATGAAGACAAATCCTTGGATTCTCCTAACAGTAGCTATGATGAACCTACAAACCCTGATCTGCTGGTGATAGACTGAGTTTGTTGTTTGAATCTCTTGTGGTGCTTTATCATGTCTGCCTACAGTAAAGAAGAGACTGCAAAGGCTTGGCAATGTCCCCTAAACGTTCATGAGAACTTCATCCTCCCATTCAGATGTCAATAATACTTGATGATGAGATCTTTGGGAAATTAAAATTAGACTTGGAAGAGATCATGAGAGTGAGAATCCCATTATGACTTAATTTGATGCTAAGAGGAAGACACACCTTGCAAGCTGACCCCCTCTCTGTCCTGTGAGGCCCTCCACAAGGAAACATCACACCAAGAAGTATCTCACCAGACACTGGTGGTACTGGCATCTCTTGAACTTTAAGTCTTCACACATTTGAGCCAAATAAGCCTATTTTCTTTATAGATTACTCATTCTGTGCTATTCAGTTATAGCAATAAATAGACTAAAACAGATCCCAAATTAATGGAGAACATTCAACTTCAAAAGGAGATGTCACCTTTTCTTTGGGTGAAAGTTACTGAATGCTCTGATTTGACTTTGTTTTAAAACAATAGCTTTCTGAGGTCTCTAGTGTCTATGAAATTCTTCCAGGTTGAAAGCACAAAATCAGAACTATGATATTCCAGTAAAATGGTGTGCTCATTATGGTCAGAATGATACTATTCTATCAGGCAAAAGTTTCACCCTGCTTTGGAAATTTGAGATATTCAAAATCCATGTCAAGGAATGAGTGAGTGGTGTCCAATATGCAACTCTGACACACCTCTGTAGACGTATAAGAAAAGATGATGGTACAGATGAGACACGCCCCCACACCATCTCCTGTAACTGTGGTAAAGTTTTCCCACCGTGGAGATAAATATACAGTGACCATTTATTTCTTATGGATGAATAATTTCATGAAAATTATTTGCAAGATTTCAACTCAGAACCTCTGGTAACAGCAAACAGCTATTTTGAAAGTGAACCAGATTATCTTTATGTGATTTTTTCCCATAATACTTTTCATACTGAAAACAGGTGGAGTAACACAAACACACACACACACACACACACACACACACTCCCCAGGAACGAAATAAATATGACAAATCTAGGGTAAAACAGAGGTCAGCCTGTGGATTATTTGATTGCTGCCACATGAGCGGATGAAGTTGAGAAGGAGGTACTATGCCAATAGCAGCAGGGCTTTTGTTTTGTAGTACAGAGACACTATCAATCAAACATTTACAAAGTACCTTTCAATAGTTACATTCTCTGTGGGAATTTAAGGGTTAATAAAACCTGAGTGTTTGAATCACACTTAAATTAACTTCATTGATTGCCTGCTTCCTTGTTTATGCGTTGTTTTGTTCAATGAGAGTTTGGAGTCTGGCAGTAGGCCAATTTTCCATTCTAGTTTTACTTGTTTATTAAGTCAATTTCCCTGACCTAAAGCTATTTGGAGAAAGTCAGATAGGAGCTGGGCTACCAACTATTCCAAGGTCTATATCTGAATATTTTCTACAGGTATGCAAAGAGCCTTCTCCTTAAAGTCTACAAGGTAGCCATTGTGTCTTAGTGCACAGCTTCCAAAGTTTGCCTACATTACGTTGATTTTACAATGGATTTTGAGGTCTTCTTTGTTTTTAACTACTGTAGGTAATTTCATTGCTCTTTCCCTTCCATTTTATCATACATGAAAGTTCTAATCACATATAAATCAAAACAGAGCAAGGGACCTTGAATTATAAGTTCCTAGAACCAATGGAAACTGCTCTGTGTATTTTTACCTATGCTTCACGGCATTGGAAAGTCTTAGCTCAGACTATACCCAGGGCTTAAAATCAACTAGAAAAGTTTATTCTAACTTGGCTGATTTAAAGAGGCATTTGAATTTTCAGTGTTTCTGCTTGATAGAAAGAGAAGGAAGGTACTCAGAAAAAGTGCTGCTACTTAGATGGCCCTATATGATGGGAGAAGAATGCTAAGATTCAAGACAGAAGAAGTCTTTCACATCTTTCATTTCTATCTTCCATGGAAGAGACATTGGAGCAATTGTGGAGTCTGGATTTCTTTTGTTAATTGGCTCAGATAAGTCATAAAATAGATGGCATATATTTATTCACTTTCTATTCTAAGCCATCTCTTAAATGAATAATTTTTTGTTTGTTTTTTTATAAAAGGTCCTGACATGTCCACTGAAATTCTAAAATACCATTGGTAAAATGATACAGTTTAAAAAGAGTCAGACGTTAAAGTACAAATACCGACCGGAGATAGGGCCTGGCCTGAAGCAGAGATGAGTTTGTGTACACCTGTGTTCCACCCCCTCCTTCCCCCAGTGGTCACGTGATCTGCAGTGGACAATACTGATAAATCTGTAGGTTTTGGAAGGTGGAAAGTTTGTATTAGAGATCACTTTTAAGCTCATTGTTTCATAGACTAAACAAGGCGCAGAAAGTTTTATAAGCTTTTGATAAAGTGAATGTCAGACTGAGACACTCTGTGAACATCTAGCCCTCAGGGTGAGCTCAAGGAATTGATGTAACAGGGTTTATACTTTAGTCTCTGTCTTCTGAACTTCCTGTTACTAACTCCCAAAGGAAAAAGTGAACAGAGCAGTGACAAAAAGCAATGCTGTTGGTAATGTTTCATATCTGATCAAATAAGTCAAAAGATCCCTGAATGGTATCTTAAAAAATAAGGTACATTGATCTTTTGGTAGCTTGATGAAAAGGATTCAGGGCTAATTTTAATGCAAGATAAATTTGGAACTCTTTGACCTCAAAGATGGAATTTATGAGTTCCAAATTATTGAATTCGTGGTCCTGACTTTGAGCAATAAGACAAATACTGACAGGATCAAAGTGGGGCATTTCCAAAGTATCAGCAGAAAACCTATCAATAAACAAAATTCAAGTTTAGTAAAAGTTACAGCAGTGACAGGATATACCACTGTCTCAGGCACATCAGCAGTAGACTAACCGATGGCATTGGGGTCTGGACTTAAGTAGTTTTAAGGTTGGAGGAGTATATGCTATGGTCTTTTTAGGGCTGGTTGACAGAGTCAAGGGAAGGTTGTAATAAATAAAATGGTGTCAATAAGTGATGAGAATATTATTTTCTTCAATACTTTGATTTGCTGGCATTTCTTGAAGCAAATGGAGAATTTCATTACTGATTTGAGCTGTATTTTAGCCAGAATAAAACTTTAAATCATGGTGGTATGGTTTCTAGTTTTATTTAAGTCACATTCACCAACCATCTCTCCTCTGCAAGCCTAAAATTTTGACATCAGAAAGAAACCCATATTTTTAAAACTGGAAAGTAAAAAGTAATAAAAAGAAAATCAGATCAAAATGACACAGCATCAAGGGGAAAATATAATCACAGACACTTGAAGTCATATACAATATTAAAATATTATACAGTATATATCCAAAATTAATATCTAGCAAAAACCACACACACACAATTAGCCCAAACGTTCAGCCATGTATATGACCACAAAGAAAGCCTCCTTATATTTTTGAAATCTACATCATCGTAAGCATAATAGAATCACAAATAACTAACACAACAGCAAAATTCAATATCTGCAAAAGCCTCTCCATGGCTGAAGATATTAAGAGTAACTCAATGGATTCAAGGTTCCAGGAACAGTATGTTTTAGAGGCAGATCAACCTGTGATGGAAACTATCATGGCTGTCCCCATGAGAGAGCCATCCTCCAAAATGGCAACAGAAGCCTTGCCCATCCTAGCTCCAAAGTGGAAGCAATCACCTCACGCAGGATTGGAGGGAATTGAATTGCTCCTTGTTACTGTTTCCTGGAGCCTGCAGGATGAGAACTCCCCTCCTAGAGCCTGAGCTATTACCAACCAAATCTCAATTTGACTACGACTTCTTGATTATACTTGAGGCTCTTCTCAGTACCCTGAATCCAGGTCTTAGGATTCTGTTTCGCCTCTTTCTCCCTAGAATGGCTATATTGAATACATTCTGTTCTTGCTTTTCTACAACTTACTCTGATTTGGCTCTGGAAGCAGCAGGCAGTGGACTCAAACTGTGTCCAGTAACAAAAGGACCAGATTCTTTTAAATATTATTTTTTAAAAAATTAATTGTCCAGGTGATGTACAGAGGGGTTACAGTTACATAAGTAAGGTGATAAATACATTTTTGTTCAAACTTGTTACCCTTTCCCTCGTTTTTCTCCCCCCAAATTGTACAGATCATTTCCAACATACTGTCTTGTGAATATCGCTGTTACATTGGCTTCCTTGTCTTTTGTCTCACCATCCTGCTGTTCCCCTTCCCTTCCTAATTCAGATAAACGTATATACACTACCAGCATACCAAAATCAAATACAGTGACAACAGGGACTATACCATAGGGAGAAGAATATAGAAAAGAAACAAGAAATCACATAGCACATTAAAAACAACAACAAAGAAAAACCTCTGTGTCCATGTCTTGGAGCCCATTTCGCTTAGCATCATCTTATATGGTCAAATGTATGTAGGTATTCTGCTAATTTGGTAAGGTTATCCTCTACATATACTATTTATTGCAAATAAGAGAAACCATGGGACCTATGTTTCACTTGATATGATTTCTCCAAGTCTTTCCATTTCCTTACAAATGGGGCAGTGCCATTCTTTCTGATGGAAGCATAGAAAAAATTCCATGACATCACCTGATGTACAGAGGGGTTACAATTACATATGGAAGGTAATGAATACATTTTTTGCCAAACATTGTTACCCCGCTTTGTTTTTCTCCCACTTTCACAATACCCCCACCCCACCACAAGTTGTAAAGTTCATTTCCAACACAGTGTCTTGTGAGTATTGCTGTTTCATCGGTTCACACTTTGAAGGACCAGAATTCTAATGGTGCACTCGAGTGTTCGAAGCTGGGAATCTGTTTTGTGGCAGTTACAAGGGAACTCCAACTTCTGTATAAATCTTATCCCATTGCCCTTGGCTGTTGCCTTTCCAAAGTTTTACCAAGGTGTGAAGACAATAAATATGGCAAATTGATAAATTTGCATATGACAGGAAGACAGAGAGAGGAACTCTATGCGGAGCATGTGAAGAAACAGAATAATCCCAACAAGCTGTGACAGACTGAGAGGAGAGGATTTCCAAAAGACAAATTCAAATCTCAAACTTAGACACAGTGAGCCATTCCCACAAATGCAGAATAATACTGATGTGACTGAATAACAGCACACATGAAAAAATTATGGTGGAGCTGGGCACCTGTTGATCATCCCTGTAATCCTAGCTACTCAGGAGGCTGAGATCTGAGGATCGCAGTTTGAAGCCAGCCTGGGCAAGAAAGTTCATGAGACTCTTATCTTCAATAAACTGCTCAGAATAAGCTAGAAGTAGAGCTGTGGCTCAAGTAATAGCTCACTAGCCTTGAGCACAGAGAGACTCAGGGACACCAACCCAGGCCCTGAGTTCAAGCTCCAGGACTGGCCAAAAAAAAAAAAAAAATCTAGTGGAATTTAGTTGACCTAAAATTGGTTTGAGTCAACATTGATTTGGCTGCCAGAAAATAAACTTGATCCAAGACTACATCAACAATTGTGTGCTGTCTGTACAAGGATGATCATTCCCTGCATGCTTCGGTGGAGCACTTTAAGTACTGAGCCCTGGTCTTAGCAGTGTACTTTATGAATATAAACATACGCTATGACTGATTAGGGGAAACTGGTGTGTTGTCATGTGGAGAAAAACAGATATTTTGGGGGGAGGAAAGCTAACACAGCGAAAACGTGACAGAGTTTTCAGAGCATTTGAGGAACTTATATGTGGAAGTAAATTAGATGAAGCCTACAAACTGTAGAAGTCAGAAGCAGTGGGAAAGGTGGAATACTTTTCAGCCAAGCTGACAGTCAATAGACTGGACAGCCTTTGAGCTGCAGATTAGTCTTCAAAAGAAAATACAGGTAAGAAGAGCTCCGAATTTTGTAAAGATCTGAGTCGGATAAAAAAATCTCTTCTCAACCTAAAGTTTTATAAACGTATGGAACTTTCCATGTTCTAATTTCATAAGCCCCTTATGTCAGTGTATGTAAAGTGGTTTGGGGGGGGTAAAAGTAAGACTTTCCCTGTTCTCTTTACCCCAAGGATGCCACCAGTGCCACAGCACAATTTTTCCAGCTGGGAAACGCAGCTATTTTTCTGCCAAAATCATCTCCTTCCTGGAATATGCTTAACACATGTCATTGTCCCTGTTTATGATCTTCTTTCTCTTGTAAACTCAACTTCTTGCAGAAACTTGACCCTCTGTTTTCTTTTCTCTCCAGGAGGATTCTAGCGCTGCTCCTCATCTGCAGGAAGCTGAAGATTCCAAAAGGGTCATTCGCATCTGTCCCAACAGGCAGCATTTTATTCCCACAAGGCTTGTAGATCTGGCTTCATCCAGCAACTCCAAGTTACCCAGAGGGAGGAAGAGAAGAGATGGGGGAGGGGATGGGCGGGAGGGATGGAGGGGAGGGGGAAGAGACAGACAAACAGACTTATTCTATGACTTGATGACTTTCTCTTGAAACTTTTAGAGCTCAAAGCAGTTTCTAAAATGTTCAAGGCGCAGAAGGCGTGGCATGCCTAGAGAGCCCGGGGATGGCCAAAGACAAAAGAGATCGCTCTCTCTCTCTCTCTCTCTCTCTTCTCTTTCTCCCTCTCCCCCCCCCCTCCATCTCCCTCTCTTCTTTCCCCTTCTCCAACTTGGCCAAGCCTGGTAACTGATGGATCGCCAGCCCTGAAAGTGAACTTGCACCCCTCCGGCTCCCCCCCCCACCTCCTCACCCTCCCCTTCTCTCCCCCCCCTCCCTCCCCGCCCCGGCCGCCCCCACCACCATTCCCCGGAGGTGGGGGGAAGGGAGGGAGGGAGGGAGGGAGGGGCTGCAGGGGAGGCGGCGAGGGAAGTGGGCGCTGCTGGGAGAGCTTCCGAGGGAAAGTGCGCGGGGAGGGCGGCCGGGGCTCGGCACGCGCCCTCCCTCGGCCGCTTTCTCTCACATAAGCGCAGGCAGAGGGCGCGTCAGTCATGCCCTGCCCCG